>NW_015391035.1:30873-52040 GCF_001527695.2 Protobothrops mucrosquamatus
GATGACTGTATTTTGCACTTCACACCCGTTGCGCCATCCCCACAGTCACGTGATCAATATTCGCTTGGCAACTGACTCGTATTTATGACAGTTGCAGCGTTCCTGGGGGTCATGGGATTCCCCTCTTGCCACCTTCCGACAAGGCGGATCCACTTAATGGCCGTGTTACTGACTTCCCAATTGCAGCAATTCATGGCAAGGAAGGTCGTAAAACGGCAAAACCCTCTTAACGAGGTTGTAAAACGGTGCAAAACCCTCTTAACGACCATCTCCCTTAGCAGCATAAATTCTGGACTCAATCGCCATCGTAAGTGTCGAGGACTTATGATGGATGACCGCCATTTTTTTGCTAAATATGGAGGTCATTAAATGAGTCACCCCAGATTTCACCATCTTCTTTGCCCCGGTGGTCAAGCGAATCACTGCGGTCTTTATGTGAATCAGGGAGTCATTAAGTGAATCTGGGTTCCCCCTCCCCCCATTAGCGTTGGTTATCGGAACCCGCCAGGGAGGGTCGAAAATGGCAATTGTGTGACCCGGGTTGCTGCAACCGTCGTAAATACGTTCTAGGCCTGTGATGGTCATAGGTGTGAGGACCAGTCATAAGTGAAAGGGCCAGTCATAAGTCTGAGGACCGGGTCACTTTTTTCAGCACCATCATAATCTTGAATGCTCACTGAACAAAAGGTCATAAGTCAAGGACTATTTTAATTTGTAATTAATACTGTGGTCAAGGAACATTAGTGTTGAAGGAAAAGTCTTCATTGTGGTTCAGTCCAAGCCGGGAATAAACAACATGGCGACTGCTTTAGAAAGAAGGTTGCAGTTTATTGGAGAGGAGAGCCAGACAGAAAGATGGCTCTGGAAGAAAAAAGTGAGCACATGTAGGGAGTGAGTTTTTATACCCTCTGGAGCTTTTTGTTTGGAGTTGTTCCTGTGGTATGAACTTTGACCTGAGTCTGAGTGTGCCTTTCTCGTATTCTGATGGTGGTGGGTTAACCCTATTATGTTCCAAAGGTCATATCCTGCTTCCCTGGGGCTGTGGCTGGTGACTCTTAGATTTTTGGTGTGAGGGGTTGTTGATTCTAGGGATCTTTCTTCCTAATCCCAGTTTCCTGACTCCAGTCTTTCTGACAAGATTATCACATCTACAATTCTGCAGACTTGGTTTCTGTTTGGGACAGGGTTGGTTTCTGCTTTTAAAATCCTTTAGGGAAATATATTCTGCCTTTTAAATATTTCCAACAATATTTCTTTCTCTGTGGGGTGGGGGCTGACTTCTCACATTAGCATGTCTGAATTTGTGCAAAGAATACCGCAATTTCCTCTTTTACCAGGACTCAACGCCGATGCCCTTCCCCCTAAGATTAGGGGGAATCCAGAATTTCTGATGCTCAGATTCCCCATTGTTTCAATATTCAGAAGAACAGAATTGCACCAGGAAGCCAATCGGCAACCGGTGCAGCTCCCCCGCAGGAGAGGTGACCCATGTGCACACCGGGGTCTGCACAAAATCCATGCGGGTTGCTGCATTTTGCACCCACTGGAGCTTCCGGATGCTTTTCAAGGGCAGCCCCATGTAGAGCGCATTGCAACAGTCAAGATGGGAGATGTATATAATATGTATATTAACTCTTTGTCGTCAAAAATCGAAATTTACAGAAATAGTTCATCGCAGTAGCGACTTGAGCTTTTATATATATATANCACAAAATCCATGCGGGTTGCTGCATTTTGCACCCACTGGAGCTTCCGGATGCTTTTCAAGGGCAGCCCCATGTAGAGCGCATTGCAACAGTCAAGATGGGAGATGTATATAATATGTATATTAACTCTTTGTCGTCAAAAATCGAAATTTACAGAAATAGTTCATCGCAGTAGCGACTTGAGCTTTTATATATATATAAAGTCTTTTCCGGTGAAACTGGTCTGTCAGAACACCCGGTTTACAAAGCAATCTACATCAGAATCTAGGAGTGTTTTTTATCGTACAGGCAGACACTACTGTGACAAACTATTTTGTGTGCACATAATAATGTTTAAACTTTATAAATTACAGAATAACAGAGTTGGACGGGACCTTGGAGGTCATCTACTCCACCCCCTGCTCAAGAAGGAGACCTGTACAGAATAACAAGATTTGGAAGGGACCTCGGAGGTCATCTAGTCCAACCCCCTCCTCAAGGAGGAGACCCTTACAGAATAACAAGAGTTGTGAGGGACCTCGGAGGTCATCTAGTACAACCCCCTGCTCAAGGAGGAGACCCTAACAGAATAACAAGAGCTGGGAGGGACCTCGGAGGTCATCTAGTCCAACCCCCTGCTCAAGAAGGAGACCCGTACAGAATAACAAGAGCTGGAAGGGACCTCGGAGGTCATCTAGTCTAACCCCCTCCTCAAGGAGGAGACCCTTACACAGGGGTCTTCAAACCTGGCCCTTTTATGACTTGTGGACTTCACCTCCCAGAATTCCTCAGCCTTCTGGGAGCTGAAGTCCACAAGTCATAAAAAGGGCCAAGTTTGAAGACCTCCCTCTCCCCTTTCGGAATAACGAGAGTTGGAAGGGACCTCGGAGGTCTTCTAGTCCAACCCCCTGCTCAAGCAGGAAAACCTACACCGTTTCAGACGAATGACTGCCCAATCTCTTCTTAAAAATCCCCAGCAATTGGTCTGAGGAATCCTGCCAGAAAAAAAAAAAACTTAGTTGGGGGATCAAAATAACCTTTTAGCTCAAAAGTCTTCAGAGAGAGAAAAAAATCCAGGTTCAATTTGCCTACTTAGGAAGCCGTTAAAGAAAAGAAGGGGCTTCTCCATTTGACAGCTCCTGGCTTTCTGCAAAAATCTGTTTTTTCTTTGCTCTCTCTCTCTCTCTTCTTACTTAGCCCATTGTTCACAGCACAATCCCTTCGGTGGTGATTCTCAGCGGCTAATTTTGCCTTGTCCCCAGGAACAATGCGGCTTTTAGTACGGTATTTAAAAATGACCAGTAGAGCTCTCTGTGATTTATCTGTGAATAGACCCGTAGAGTCTTTTTTTTTTCCCCCTCTACATTTCTGTTCCTCCATCACCCCCTTCCCCACCTTCCTGACATACATTTGGGGTAAGAAAAATTGATCTACCGCAGCTGCGGCTCGTTCAGCCGTTCAACCGAGCATTTAAACTCCCACGTTCCTTGATGTCATCCTCTCTATAAATTATATATATAAAAAAACTGTTGGGGAAAATCACGAGAGCAAAGGCAGGATCCCCCAGGTCAAATGAATAAATAAAGAAGCTCAAAAAAAAAGAAGCAAAAACACTCAAGGAAAAAAAAATAAGGTATCAGCTTTGCCAAGCAAGTTCTGTCTTTTTATTTATTTATTTTTCTAACCGGGGGTTTTGTGGCCTACTACGCAAAGAGGTTTTCCAGCAGGTTTTCTGGATTTAGGAGAACTGGTATTTTTTTAAAGAGCTGAACGCAATGAAATATCATTTTAATGTGTGGTGATTAGTGTACATTTAAAGAGGCAATAAGGTTTTATTGTATTCTATTCCATTCCATTCCATTCCATTTTATTCTTTTCTGTATTTCTATTCAATTCTATATTCCTATTCTATTCTGTTCTATTCTATTCTATTCTATTCTATTCTATTATTTTCCTATTCAATTCTATATTCCTATTCTTCTATTCTATTCTATTCTATTCTATTCTATTCTATTCTATTCTATTCTATTCTATTCTATTCTATTCTGTTCTGTTCTGTTCTGTTCTGTTCTATTCTATTCTACATTCCTATTCCATTCTATATTTCTATTCTATTCTATTCTATTCTATTCTATTCTATTCTATTCTATTCTATTCTATTCTATTCTATTCTATTCTATTATTTTCCTATTCAATTCTATATTCCTATTCCTATTCCTATTCCTATTCTATTCTATTCTATTCTATTCTATTCTATTCTATTCTATTCTATTCTATTCTATTCTATTCTATTCTATTCTATATTTCTATTCTATTCTATTCTATTCTATTCTATTCTATTCTATTCTATTCTATTCTATTCCATATACCATTCCCATGTGAGAATCCGGCAAGCAACCAAGAGCTTTGTCGTCTTCTCAGTTACGCTGTCTCCACATGTCACACGGCTGTCAAAACTCAAAGCTGTTGCTACCCGGATCGTACAGCGATGTGCGAAGCCTCAAAATCCGTTCAGCCTTACCGCTTTCTCTTCATTTCGCATCAGCGCAAAACAGCCGCTAACACGCGAGTGAGAGAGACAGGGCCCTTTGCACGCCCACCCCACCCCGCTCACCCTCCCCTCCTGTTCCACAAATAACCTGCAGTTCGTTTATCATTCCCGTCAAGGCTGCCAGCCACATGCCCATTCCAAAGGAGCAGGAATACAACGGAATGGTCCTAAGATGCGGGAGTAAATGAGCATTTATGCCTCTTGCCCCAGACTTTGTGAACAGGGAATATAATACGAAGAACGGCTATGGGACTTGGGTTTGGCTAGTCTAAAGAAAAGAAGAAACAGGGGAGACATGATAGCTGCTATCATGTATACTGTTCCAGTATCTGAGGGGCTGCCACAAGGGAGAGGGGGTCATGTTATTCTCCAAAACACCAGAAGGGCAGGACAAGAAGGAACGGATGGAAACTAACCAAAGAGAGAAGCAACCTGGAATTAAGGAGAAACTTCCTGACAGTCAGAACAATTAACCAACGGAACGACTTGCCTCCAGAAGTTGTGCGTGCTCCATCACAGAAGAGACTGGACAGCCAGTTGTCTGAAATGGTATAGTGTCTCCTCCTTGAGCAGGGGGTTGGACTAGAAGACCTCCAAGGTCCCTTCTAGATTCTAGAAGAGGGGGGGTCATGTTATTCTCCAAAGCACCAGAGCGAAGGATGAGAAACAATGGTTGGAAACTGACCAAAGAGAGAAGCAACCTGGAATTAAGGAGAAACTTCCTAACAGTGAAGACAATTAACCAGTGGAACAACCTGCCTCCAGAAATCGTGGGCTGGAGGCTTTTAAGAAGAGACTAGACATTCACCTGTCTGTGACGGTATAGGTTCTCCTGCTTGAGCAGGGGGCTGGACTAGAAGACCTCCAAGGTCCCTTCCAGCTCTATTCTATTCTATTCTATTCTGCAGGCAAAGGCAGAATGGAGGAAACAACAATAGGCAGCAAATGCTGATGCCTTGGCAAAAAAGCTGACGAAACGGTGGATTTCCCGGTGAGCCACTGCGAGCATATCGCCTGAACTGACTCCTCGTAGTCCTCGACTTACGACCGTTTGTTTAGTGACCGTTCAGACAGTTTCGTCTCATTTGATGACCTTTCTTGTCACCGCGGTTAAGCATATCCCTAAAGTTGTTAAGTGAATTGTTTGATCATTAAGCGAATCTGGTTCGCTTACCCCAACAGAAATTTGGGGGTTTTAATTGTGGTCGTACGTCGAGGACTACCTATCTTCCACTTACGACTATTCGTTTAGGGACTGTTCCAAGTTACAATGGCCCTGAAAAAAGGGACTTTGGAACCTTTTTCACTCTTACGACCGCTGCAGGCTCCCCTGTGGTCACGTGATCAAAATTCAGGCGCTTGGCAACTGACTCATATTTACGACGGTTGCAGAGTCCCGGGGTCATGTGATCCCCGTGGTGGGATTCAAATACCTGAAGAACCGGTTCTATTATGTGATGCAGGCCTGGGCCTCCAATGCCTAGAACGGACTTCCAGAAGTGGCATCATGAAGTTCCGGTGGGCCGTTCTAGGCCTGGGAGGCCTCCTCCAGGCCTCCGATGCCTAGAACAGACTTCCGGAAGTGGTATCCATGCACTTCCAGTGACCCGTTCTAGGTCTGGGAGGCCTCCTCCCGGCTTCCAATGCATAGAACGGACTTCCGGAAGTGGTATCCATGCACTTCCAGTGACCCGTTCTAGGTCTGGGAGGCCTCCTCCAGGCCTCTGATGCCTAGAACAGACTTCCGGAAGTGGTATCCATGCACTTCCAGTGACCCGTTCTAGGTCTGGGAGGACTCCTCCAGGCCTCCGAGGCCTAGACTAGACTTCCAGAAGCCAGCCGGTTCTCTGAATTCAGTTAAATGTAGCTACCGCTTCTCCCGAACCGGTGCGAACCGGCTGAATCCCACCACTGTGTGATCCCCTTTTGCGACTTTTTGACCAGCAAAGTCACTTAACAACTTTGTTCACTTAACAACTGTGTTGCTAACTTAAGAACTGCAGTGATTCGCTTAACGACTGTGGGCTCAGTTGTGGTCGTAAGTCGAGGACTAACTATGCTTTAAGTAGACTGCTGGAGAATGAGCAATGGACAGGCCTGGTTTTCACATGCAGTGAATATGGAGAGATGATGGAGCAGCTTTCAGATGAATGAAGACGGGTTGTATGGAGGTGCCCTCTGTTAGCATCTTCCAGATATTGTTTTTTTTTTTAATTCCTGAGATCAAGTCTCCTTTTGCTGGCCAAGCGGAAAAAAAACAAAAAACAACAACAGCCAGATGTTGTAGCCTGATGCTCTCTGTCCCCTGATCATGATGGTATAAACGCCAGTGCATGGAGAAATCAAGATAAGCTGTTTTTTTTTTCCTGGCTAGCTGCTATTGAATGTCTCAGCACATACATTCTGCCAAAATCCTAAGAAAGAAAATATATTTTATAGGTCGTCTCTTCTTCTCTCTTATGCCAAGTAGATGATAGACAGGCAGATAGAGGGATAGACTAATTGGATGGATGGATGGATGGATGAATAGATAGATAACAGATAATGCCGAACAGACAGACAGACAGACACAGAGAGAGACAGACCATCTAATGCCTTTTTAGTTTTGTTTCTGTATTTAATATCTTAACATTTATTATTTTAAGTGTAATTCATCCAGGGTTCCTTTTCAGAATGAGACAGGCAGCATATAAATTAGATAGACAGAGATAGATAGATAGATAGATAGACAGACAGACAGACAGACAGACAGACAGACAGACAGACAGACAGACAGACAGACAGACAGACAGATAGATAGATAGATAGATAGATAGATAGATAGATAGATAGATAGATAGACAGACAGATTAATGCTGACTGCTCTTTAGAAGGCCAGATCCTGAAGTTGAAACTCAAGTACTTTGGCCACCTAATGAGAAGGAAGGACTCACTGGAGAAGAGTCTGATGCTGGGAAAGATGGAGGGCAAGAGAAGAAGGAGACGACCAAGATCACGTGAAGTGTTAATACCACTTTACAAGGCCTTGGTAAGGCCCCACTTGGAATACTGCATCCAGTTTTGGTCACCGCGATGTAAAAAAGATGTTGAGACTCTGGAAAGAATGCAGAGAAGAGCAACAAAGATGATCAGGGGACTGGAGGCTAAAACATACAAGGAATGGTGGCTGGAATTGGGTCTGTCTAGCTTAATGAAGAGAAGGGCGAGGGGGGACATGATAGCAGCCTTCCAGTATCTCAGGGGCTGCCCCAAAGAAGAGGGAGTCAAGCTATTCTCCAAAGTGCCTGAAGGCAGGACAAGAAGCAACGGGTGGAAACTCATCAAGGAGAGAAGCAACCTAGAACTAAGGAGAAACTTCCTGACAGTGAGAACAATTAACCAGTGGAACAACCTGCCTCCAGAAGCGGTGAATGCTCCAGCACTGGAAGTTTTTAAGAAGAGACTGGACAGCCATTTGTCTGAAATGGTATAGGGTTTCCTGCCTGAGCAGGGGGTTGGACTAGATGACCTCCAAGGTCCCTTCCAACTTTATTATTATTATTATTATTATTATTATTATTATTATTATTATTATTATTATTAGAATGAGGTGGCTGGATGGAGTCAATGGACTCCAGAACATGGTAGAGGACAGGAAGGCCTGGAGGAACGTTATCCATGGGGTTGCGATGGGTTGGACACGACTTCGCAACTAACAACAAGACCGATTAATATATACTGCCTGCTATGTTGCTATTCTCCTGGAATTCAAAGCATTTATAATCCAGTACATTAAACACACCCAACCCCAGAAGTTAGAACTGAGTTTAAATTTCCTCCCGGCGTTACACTTTGATCAGAATTGCCGTTTTCCCTTCTTGTTTTCCACACAATATCACCGTCCCCTTCTTCCTACGTTCTTGTGATTTGTACATTTCCCTCCTGTCTTTTCTCAACATTTTTTTTTACAACTTCCTTAAAACAACAACAACAACAACAACAAAAAAACCAATATTAACTCCGGATTCCTAAAAACGATCTAATGAAGGATGATTTTTGCTTTTCAGGGAGATTGTCTTTAATTGGATTCCCCCCCCCCCCAATCGCCTTCTGCATCTGTAACTGTGTTCAGCAGGTGTCTGATTGTATTTTATTCTTTGGAGGGACCTCTAATTACTATGTTGCTTTTTTCCCTTTTTATCTTTCTCTCTTTGGAAAGTTAAAAAAAAAGAGAAGAGTAAGGCAGTAATGAAAGATACTTTTGCATGCCCCCCCCCCAAAACAGGAACTGACTAATTAATGGGCTATGCCAGTGATGGCGACCCTTTTAGAGCAGGGCTTTTCAACCTTTTCACCCATTGTACCACTTTTACGATGTGGCAACATCCGAGGACCACCAGTCGCCTAGCAAGGTGTCCAAAACTTGATGACCCCCCCAAAAAAGGAAAAAAAGTGATAAAGTACAGGTAGTCCTCGACTTACAACAGTTCGCTTAGTGACTGTTTGAAGTTACAATGGCACTGAAAAAAGTGCCCCCCCAAGCCACAGCCGAGCAAGACACCTGCCTGCCCACCCGACGGCACTCTTCCTCCTGTCTGAGGTTTTCATTGTTGTGAGCATTTCTGTTGAGGATTGGCAGCGAGGGTGGGGTGGGTGGGTGTTTGGTCTTTATCCCCCCCATCTGCTGGGTGGTTGCAGCAGGTTTTGGTCACTTCACATGACCCTGGGTACTGTGACCGTCATAAATATGAATCAGTTGCCAAGCGTCTGAATGTAAATCACAAGACCCTGGAGATGCTGCAACATTCCAGCTGATCGGCGCTTCTTCTGGGCTCAGCAGAAGCACCAGGATCAGCGCCGAGCTCCAGCTGGAGGCTGGCACTGATCCTGGCGCTTCCGCTGAGCCCTGACAGCCCCGAAGAAGCGCCGATCAGCTGGAAAGCGGCACTGATCCTGGCGCTTCCACTGAGCCCTGACAGCCCTGCAGCTCCAGCCGTCTCTGGCTCAGGCTTGTGCTGTGCTGCCACCGGTTCAGCTCATTCCCCTCCCCCGCTACCACTTTTCTAGGATGGTTGCGTACCACCTGCCAGGTGCCAATGTACCACAGGTGGTACCCGTACCACTGGTTGAAAAGCCCTGTTTTAGAGACCGAGTGCCTGGGTGGGCGTGGCCCATTGGGTGGGTGTGGTCAGTTGGGTGGGCGTGGCCCGTTGGGTGGGTGTGGCTGCGGTGGTAACGGCAGACTGGGTGGGACTAAAACATTCAATCAACCAATTCCAACTTGGGGAGATCTTTCCTCCCCCCATGAGAAGTTGAAATTGATTGATTGATTGAACCTGTGGGGTTTTTTTTGCACACGGCGGTGGAGGCCTAAAGCGAAAAGGTTTTATAAAACCCAACTGAAGGCCTAGGACTGGGGCGACGGCGCGTGTGCCCACAGAGAGGGCTCTGAGTGCCACCACGGGGCTATGTTGTAATGTTCCCATATCCCTGAACAGGAAACAAATACAGAGACAAAAACCATAAGAATACAGACACACACACACACACACACATATAATAGTAAAGTTGGAAGGGACCTTGGAAGTCATCTAGTCCAACCCCCTGCTCAGGCAGGAAACCCTATACTATTTCGGACAAATGGCTGTCCAGTCTCTTCTTAAAAACTTCCAGTGTTGGAGCATTCACCGCTTCTGGAGGCAGGTTGTTCCACTGGTTAATTGTTCTNGTTGCTTCTTGTCCTGCCTTCAGGCGCTTTGGAGAATAGCTTGACTCCCTCTTCTTTGGGGCAGCCCCTGAGATACTGGAAGACTGCTATCATGTCCTCCCTTGTCCTTCTCTTCATTAAACTAGACATACCCAATTCCAGCAGCCGTTCCTTGTATGCTTTAACCTCCAGTCCCCTAATCATCTTTGTTGCTCTTCTCTATATTCAAATTTCTTTTTGCTAACAAAGAGTTAAAGAATTAAGTGGGAGACTAGTATAGCTATTTCAGGCTCATTAGCCCTCATCAGCTAGCCACACCCTTTATGGGATTCGAACCTAGACAGCCTACATGCTAAGCAGTTGTATATGTATGTATGTATATAATATATATATATTCATTCTAATTAAGTTAGTAGGGGACCTTTCCTTAAATCAACTCACATCAGGTAAACACTACTGAAGCATTTTATCTGTAGGCAAGTATTGTTGAATAATAAGTAGCTATATCCAGTGTCGTGCAAAACCATCATTTAAATGTAGTTCCAGTTCACTTGATTAATAGAAAAAGCAACGTGGCTTTGGAAAGAAACACAGCAGTCCAGCTATTGAAATTACAGTAGACCAGCCTGCTTTTATAGGATGTAATTCAAGGAAGAAATTTATTTTTTTCAATACGGGGGTTTCTAGACAACAGAAATAACAGAATAGCAGAGTCGGAAGGGACCTCAGAGGTCTTCTAGTCTAACCCCCCGCACAAGCAGGAAACTCTATACCATTTCAGACAAACGGCTGTCCACTCTCTTCTTGAAAAAACTTCCAGTGTTGGAGCACCCACAACTTCTGAAGGGAAGCCATTCCGCTGATTAATTGTTCTCATTGTCAGGAAATTTCTCCTTAGTTTTAGGCTGCTTTTCTCCCTAACAGAACAACAGAATAACAGAGTTGGAAGGGACCTTGGAGGTCATCTAGTCCAACCCCCTGATCAAGCAGGAAACCCCATATCATTTCAGATAAATGGCTATCCAGTCTCTTCTTAAAAACTTCCAGTGTTGGAGCATCCACAGCTTCTGGAGGGAGGTTGTTCCACTGGTTAATTGTTTTAACTTTCAGGAAGTTTCTCCTTAGTTCTAGGTTGCTTCTCTCCTTGGTTAGTTTCCATCCGTTGCTTCTTGTCCTGCCTTCAGGTGCCTTGGAGAATAGCTTGACTGCCTCTTCTTTGGGGCAGCCCCTGAGATATTGGAACACTGCTATCATGTCCCTCCTCGTCCTTCTCTTCATTAAACTAGACATACCCAATTCCAGCAGCCGTTCCTTATATGTTTTAGTCTCCAGTCCCCTGATCATCTTTGTTGCTCTTCTCTGCACTCTTTCTAGAATCTCAACATCTTTTTTACATGGTGGTGACCAAAACTGGATGCAGTATTCCAAGTGTGGCCTTACTATGGTTTTATAAAGCGGTACTAACACTTCATGTGATCTTGATTCTATCCCTCTGTTAATTTTTTTTAAAATTTACAACGGTGCTCACGGTTCGAATTATCCAAAGGTGCTTGCGAGGGTCTGTGGCCCAACCAGGGAGAAGATGAGATCAATAATTCAGGAGACTGATATTTGTGTCAATATCGCCCGATTTAGTCCTTCTGCCAGCGCTGTCCTAGAAACCTTGACAGGTTTGTTTAGTTACTGACTCCCTGCAAGGGACCTGGCTGTGTTGTAGCATTGGAGAAGGGGGGAGGAACGACACCCACAACAATGACAACAGGAGATGAGGTCAAGACGGAAGGTGTTTTGAAAGAAAGCTGACGGCGTATAAAACAAGTTATTTGGGCGACGGGGAGAAAATGCATGAGGATTCAACGGTAAAATCGATGCATTTATGGTTTAAATTGCTAAACACACACAGAAGCTTAAGATTCTCGGCAGTAGGAAAAACACTAGACCTTATTAGAAGGAGGCATAAAATAAAGAATTGTAGAATCCGAGGGCTGGAAGGGACCTTGGAGGTCTTCTAGTCCGACCCCTTGCTAAAGCAGGAGACCCTAAACCAGTGGTTCTCAACCTGTGGGTCGGGACCCCATTTGGGGTCGATCGACCATTTCACGGGGGTCGCCAAGCAAGACTGTCCGCCATTTTTTTTGTCCGTCATTTTTTCCCCCTTTTCCGGCGGGTGCCTTACCTCCCTTGGGCTGGGCCAGCTGGTGGTCGGCCTGCTCCGTCTCTGCCGCTTGCCAGCTACGCCTCGGCCGGCACAGGAGGCAGAACCACGCATGTGCGGCGCTCCCGGGCAGGGAAAGTCCTCGACTTATGACCGGTTGGGTAGTCCTCAACTTACAACCGGTTTAGTCCTCGACTTACGACCGGTTTAGTCCTCGACTTACGACCGGTTGGGGTCGCGGCATTAAAAAGATTGAGAACCACTGCCCTACACCATTTCAGACCACTGGTTGTTCAACTCTTCTTGAAGAACCCCAGTGTTGGAGCATCCACAACGTCTGGAGGCAAGTCACTCAACTGATTCATTGTTCTCACTGTGAAGAAATTTCTCCTTAATCTCCATGTGTCGTTTCCATCCATTGTTCTTTTTTCTGCCCTCAGTTGCTTTGGAGAATAGGTGGACAATCTCTTCTATTTGACAGCCGCTCAAGTATTGGGACTTTGGGAGATGCTAACTTGTTTCCCCTAAGTCTTCTCTTAATTAGGCTAAAGTTGTTCATCATACAGTTTAACCTCAAAACCTCTTCCCCTCCCCTTCTCTCGACTCCCCTCCCTTCTCCTCTCCTCTCCTCTCCTCTGCTTGAATTGTCTGGATCTCCTGATTTCCAAGATGTTTGACATATAGATACAATAGATAGATAGATGATAGATAGATAGATGATAGATAGAGAGATGAGAGAGAGATGATATAGAAAGGTACGATAAATAGATATAGAGATAGATAGATAGATAGATAGATAGATAGATAGATAGATAGATAGATAGATAGATAGATAGATAGATAGATAGAGATGAGAGATGGAGAGAGAGAGAGAGATGAGAGATGATATAGATGAGACAGATAATAGATAGATAGAGAGAGAGAGGGAGAGAGATGGGAGATGATATAGATAGATACAATAAATATAGATAGAGAGATAGATAGAGAGATAGATAGAGAGATAGATAGATAGAGAGATGAGAGATGATATAGATAGATACAATAAATAGATATAGATAGATAGATAGATAGATAGATAGATAGATAGATAGATAGATAGATAGATAGATAGATAGATAGATGGAGAGATGATGGATATACAGTTGGAGAGGGAGAGATGATGGATAGATAGATGGAACAAGATGATAGATAGATAGATAGATAGATAGATAGATAGATAGATAGATAGATAGATAGATAGATAGATATGGATGCATGGAAGGATGGGTGGGTGGGTGGGTGGGTGGGTGGATGGGTGGATGGATAGATAGATAGATAGATAGATAGATAGATAATGGATGGATGGATGGATAGGAGAGAGATGATAGATATAATAGATAGATATATAGATAAATAGATAGATATATAGAGATAGGTAGGTGGGTGGGTGGGTGGGTAGGTAGGTAGGTAGGTAGGTAGGTAGGTAGCTAGCTAGCTAGGGAGGCAGGCAGGCAGGCAGATTCATAGAGAATTGGTTGACCCCCTCCTTTCTTTGGAGCAGCCCCTGAGATATTGGAAGGCTGCTATCCTGTCCCCCCTCATCCTTCTTTTCATTCAACTAGACATACCCAGTTCCTACAACCGTTCTTCATATGTTTTAGCCTCCATATGTTTTAGCCTGCTTTTAGTCAAGGCAGAGCAGCAGAGTTCGGGGGGGGGAGGGCTTTTTGTGTGTGTGTGGTGTGTGTTGATATAAGCCAACACATTCTAAAAGTCCAAACAACATTTTCTCTCCTTCTCTCTTATGCCAAAGAGAATTAAGTCAGGGGATCCCCTTAATTTGCTTGGCAAAATTTCCTTTCTGTTCTGGGCTGGATTCCTCTTTTGCTACGGATCCTTCCACGCCTTCTCCAAGGTCACCTCTGCAGTCCTCTACCCCGGAGCCTATCACTGTCTGATTAGTTCCTCCCATCGCACTCACCACAACAATCTAGCGACACTAATTAATAGTTCCTAACACCCATTTCAACCCCTCCATTCATAATTAAAACCAGCCCTTCCCATCCCTGGTCATCAAAGGTGGAGTCACCTTCATTCGTACCTCCTGTAACCTTCTCACTTTTCTTGGTTCCACAGACCCCCCCTCAGTGGATCCATCTTCTCCTTCCATGTCATTTATTCGTTCTTTACTCTTTATTCCTCGTACATTCCAAGATATGACCTCCCCAACCCCATATGTGTCATCTGACGGACTCACATATGTTGACCTTCAGAGCCCATCGTGGCCTTGATCAATCAAAGCTTTCTTTTCAGCGAGATAAAGAAGAAGAAATTCAAGAATTACTCGGATAGCAAAGAGGTCCTTGGAATATATATACAGGACTGCTGTTTTAACGCCCTGATGATGTCAGACGGGTTCTGACGAAAGCTTGGCTCAGTAAATTTTTAAACTTTTATACTTTACTTCTCTTGGTGTAAGACAGTTAAAAGTTTAGTAAAAACCTTAAAAACTTTTAAAAGCATACAATCATAGGGGCCAAGCTTTCGTCGGATCCTTCCGACATCCTCATGGATATTCCCAGGAGTCATTCGTCTGTCTTTTATGTTATTTGCAACTATATATATATATATATCCAAATTTCTTTTTCTGACAAAGAGTTAAAGAATTAAATCGGGAGACTAAGATGGCCATTTCTAGCTTGTTCTGCTTTCATCAGTTAGCCATACCCTTTATGGGATTCGAACCTGGGCAGTATGGCTAACTGATGAAAGCAGAACAAGCTAGAAATGGCCATCTTAGTCTCCCGATTTAATTCTTTAACTCTTTGTCAGAAAAAGAAATTTGGATTTAAAATGTTTCGCAGTTGCGACTTGAGCCTGCTTAACGCCCCTAGTTGGGGGTCTGCATGGTAAAAGATATTGTAAAAGTAAAACTGCAGTATAGCAGTTAAACATGTCAAGGTGTACTCAATCAGACCGGTCTGTCTGAAAAACTTCCAATCGCTGTGAACGTCGTTAAAAGGACAAAGATCAGAATCGTGTAGGGCGATGCTTTTATTATTATCCGGATAATTATCTGGATGGAACAAAATATACAAAAGAGGCATTTTTTAACCCTTTCCTTCCTGGGATTTCAAGGGTGAGAATGGGCCACCGTGTTTACCAGTTTCCAAGGGCATCCAGATAAAGTAGCCTTTGATCTGTTCGTATCCCAGCTGTTTTTGAAAGTGGCTCCGAGAATAATAATGCAGAACAGAGAGTGTTTATTTGCTAGCTTTGAGCTTTTTTTTTTCTTTATTCCATTTGGGCATATGTGTGTGTGTGTGTGTGTGTGTGAGCGCATCAGGGTGAAAATGCTTTGTTTTCCCACGTTAGAGTTTGCATCGTGGCTTTTTGTGGGGGACGGAGATAAAATATTCAGCAGCTTTGAGTGGAGAGGTTGAGCTGTGCTTTCAGAACTGGAACAGGATCTCCGAAGGCTCTCCCACTCCATCCGCCTCAATTTTTTTTCCCTCTTGCAGTGCAATAGATTCTGCTAAAATAATATAAAATAATATAAAATAATATAAAATAATATAAAATAATATAAAATAATATAAAATAATATAAAATAATATAAAATAATATAAAATAATATAAGGAAGTTGTGCTTCCCTTTTCTGGTTTTTTGGCTATACCTTTTCATAGAATACAGTACAGATAATTGAACAAACTTTGTTGCATTACATTCTTGATTAAATTATCTTTCCATTGATATATCATTTTATGGTACTACTCCAAAAAAAAAAAGGTGTTATTAGCCATCAAACCTCAAAAATACACTTTTCCCAAAAGGTTTCCACACTTTGGGCCACTATTCTATTCTATTCTATTCCATTCCATTCCATTCCATTCCATTCCATTCTATTCTATTCTATTCTATTCTATTCTATTCTATTCTATTCTACATTCCTATTCCATTCTATTCTATTCTATTCTATTCTATTCTATTCTATTCTATTCTTTTCCTATTCAATTCTATATTTCTATTCTGTTCTATTCTATTCTATTCTATTCTATTCCGTATATTCTATTCTATTCTATTCTATTCTATTCTATTCTATTCTATTCTATTCTATTCTATTCTATTCTATTCTGTTCTGTTCCGTTCTGTTCCATCCGTTCCATTCCATTCCATATTTTCTATTCTATTCTATTCTATTCTATTCTATTCTATTCTATTCCGTTCCGTTCCGTTCCGTTCCGTTCCGTTCCGTTCCGTTCTGTTCCATCCGTTCCATTCCATTCCATATTTTCTGTTCTATTCTATTCTATTCTATTCTATTCTATTCTATTCTGTTCTGTTCTGTTCTGTTCCCTTCCGTTCTGTCCTGTTCCATTCCGTTCCGTATTTTCTATTCTATTCTATTCTATTCTATTCTATTCTATTCTATTCTATTCTATTCTATTCTATTCTATTCTATTCTATTCTGTTCTGTTCTGTTCTGTTCCGTTCCGTTCCATTCCGTTCCATATTTTCTATTCTATTCTATTCTATTCTATTCTATTCTATTCTATTCTATTCTATTCTATTCTATTCCAATTCTATTCTATTCCAATTCTATTCTAATCCTTGTTCTATTCCATTCTATAGTATGAAACCCACTCAAGAGGCCTTGATTTTGTAGAAAACAACCCGGCTTGCTAGTCCTCAGTGTTCTGTGTAGTGCCACTTTCTCATCAGCATTCCTATTGTGACTCTGAGCAACCAGCAATTTTCAAAGGGCTGGCTTTCAGCAGCACAAAATTGCCTGCCAGAGCAGGAAGGCCTGCATTTGAAGAAAAAAATAGATTATTTTTCTTTCCAAGAAAATAGCATCAGAATGAGTTGGAGCATTTGCCGCATGTTCCAAGAATAATGCAATCAACCTACAACCCTGTGCAAGTCGTCCTCAACTTACGACCACAGTTGAGCCTAACATTTCCGTTGCTAGGCGAGACAGTTATTAAGCGTGTTTTGCCTCGCTTTACGACCTGTCTTGCCACAGTTGTTACATGAATCTCCTGCAGCTGTGAAGTTAGTGACATGGTTGTTAAGTGAATCTGGCTTCCCCCTCTGGATTGCTTATCAGAATGTCGCAAATGACCCCCCCCCGGGACATTGCAACTGTCATAAGTACATGCCAGTTGCCAAGCGTCTAAATGCTGCAACGATCATAAGTGTGAAAAATGGTCATAAGTCATTTTTTCCAGTGCTATTGTAACTTCCAAAGGTTGCTAAGCAAATGGTTGTAAGTTGAGGGGTACCTGTACTTGTGACCTGTCCTTTCACTCACAACGGTTGCAGCATACTCAGAGTCCCACAATTGCAACCTGAGCTTCTTTTCCTGTTCCTATTCCTGTTCCTGTTCCCATTCTTTTTCCTGTTCCTATTCCTGTTCCCATTCCTTTTCCTGTTCCCATTCCTTTTCCTGTTCCTGTTCCCATTTCTTTTCCTATTCCCATTCCCATTCCTTTTCCTGTTTCCTATTCCTGTTCCCATTACTTTCCTGTTCCTATTCCTGTTCCCATTTCTTTTCCTGTTCCCATTCATTTTCCTGTTCCCATTTCTTTTCCTATTCCCATTCCCATTCCTTTTCCTGTTTCCTATTCCTGTTCCCATTATTTTCCTGTTCCTATTCCTTTTCCTGTTCCTATTCCTTTTCCTGTTCTTATTCCTTTTCCCATTCCTATTCCTATTCCTTTTCCTGTTCCCATTTCTTTTCCTGTTCCCATTTCTTTTCCTGTTCCCATTCCTTTTCCTGTTCCTATTCCTGTTCCCATTTCTTTTCCTGTTCCCATTCCTTTTCCTGTTCCCATTCCTTTTCCTGTTCCCATTCCTTTTTCTGTTCCTATTCCTATTCCTATTCCTGTTCCCATTTCTTTTCCTGTTCCCATTCCTTTTCCTGTTCCTGTTCCCATTTCTTTTCCTGTTCCCATTCCTTTTCCTGTTCCTGTTTCCTATTCCTGTTCCCATTCTTTTTCCTGTTCCCATTCTTTTTCCAGTTCCTGTTCCCATTCCTTTTCCTGTTCCTGCTAGCAGTTCGGCAGTTCGATTCCCACCGGCTCAAGGTTGACTCGGCCTTCCATCCTTCCAAGGTCGGAAAAATGAGGACCCAGATTGTTGGGGGGGGGGGCAAGAGGCTGATGCTGTAAACCGCTTCGGGAGGGCTGTAAAGCACTGTGAAGCGGTATATAAGTCTAAGGGCTATTGCTATTCCTATTCCTACAAAATCAGGTGCAGTGATATGATGTATCACTGATCAACTGCAGGACTTAACAACAATTTTTCCAATCCTTATTTTGGTTGAAAGTTGAGGACAATCTGAAAAAGAGACTGCGGTGCCTGGGGGCTGGCTGAGGCATCCTGGGAGCTGTAGTAGCCCCCCGTGTCTTAAAGTTGCTGAGGCTGACAACCAACGGTCTGCTCGGAGCCTTGGTGGCGCTGCATTGTTTACGTGGGTTTAATTATTATGTGGGTTTGCGGTGTGTGTGGGGGGGGTGCTGCTATTTAAATTGCTGTATTTATTTTTATATTGTGTTCTGCTACATTTGCATGCCTCATTAGCCACCCAGTGGCACTAGCTTGAGAGCGGCAGCCATAGAAAGGATTTGAATAAAACAAATAAGGGTCCTTGGAAGAGCTGTGGTGGTGCAGTGGTTAGAAGTGCCCACAGCCTGGAGTTCGATCCTGACCGGCTCAAGGTTGACTCGGCCTTCCATCCTTCCAAGGTCGGTAAAATGAGGACCTGGATTGTTGGGGGGCAAGAAGCTGATTCTGTAAACACCTTAAAGGGGGCTGTAAAAGCACTGTGAAGCGGTATATAAGTCTAAGGCAGTGGTGGCGAACCTATGGCACGCGTGCCAGAGGCGGCACTCGGAGCCCTCTCTGTGGGCACACGCACTGTCAACCCAGCCCCGCCTCCTCCCACGGCCCCCTCCTCACCAGCAGCCCCCCTGGAGGAGAGTTGCCCCTGGGCATGGCCCACGTGAAGCAGCGCAGCCAAGGACGTGGTAGCCGGGCAGCGGGGACAAGACTCCGCCCTTGTGCCCCGTCACGCGCACATGATGTTGCAGGGCACGGGCAGAGGGTGTGGCCGCCATAGCGGTGCTGGGCTGCCTGGGTGATCTGTGGTGGGCTGTGGAGGTGGTGGGTGGCCCAACGGGCACGGCGGAGCGGGGACGGGTGGGGGGCGGTTTTGGGGCACTCGGTCTCTAAAAGGGTCGCCATCACTGGTCTGAGGGCTATTGCAATATTTTCCTTCCTTCCTTCCTTCCTTCCTTCCTTCCTTCCTTCCTTCCTTCCTTCCTTCCTGCCTTCCTTCCTTCCTTCCTTCCTTCCTTCCAATCTTCCAATATTTGAGGGGCTGCCACAAAGAAGAGGGAAGCACTGTGAAGCGGTATATAAGTCTAAGGGCTATTGCAATATTTTCCTTCCTTCCTTCCTTCCTTCCTTCCTTCCTGCCTTCCTTCCTTCCTTCCTTCCTTCCAATCTTCCAATATTTGAGGGGCTGCCACAAAGAAGAGGGAAGCACTGTGAAGCGGTATATAAGTCTAAGGGCTATTGCAATATTTTCCTTCCTTCCTTCCTTCCTTCCTTCCTTCCTTCCTTCCTTCCTTCCTTCCTTCCTTCCTTCCTTCCTTCCTTCCTTCCTTCCTTCCAATCCTCCAATATCTCAGGGGCTGCCCCAAAGAAGAGGGAGTCAAGCTATTCTCCAAAGCACTGGAAGGCAGGACAAGAAGCAATGGATGGAAACTAAACAAGGAGAGAAGCAACCTAGAACTAAGGAGAAACTTCCTGACAGTTAGAACAATTAACCAGTGGAACAACCTGCCTCCAGAAGCGGTGAATGTTCCAACACTGGAGGTTTTTAAGAAGAGACTGGACAGCCATTTGTCTGGAATGGTACAGGGTCTCCTGCTTGAGCAGGGGGCTGGACCTCCAAGGTCCCTTCCAACTCTATTCTGTTATTCTGTTATCCTTCCTTCCTTCCTTCTCCCTCCCTCCCTCCTTCCCTTCCTTCCTTCCTTCCTTCCTTCCTTCTCCCTCCCTCCCTCCCTTCCTCCCTCCCTTCCTTTTTTCCTTCCTTCCCCATGACTGGAGAGTTTTAAGAAGAGACTGGACAGCCATTTGTCTGAAATGGTACAGGGTCTCCTGCTTGAGCAGGGGGCTGGACTAGATGACCTCCAAGGTACCCTCCAACTCTATTCTGTTATTCTGTTATTGTTATTCTGTTATCCTTCCTTCCTTCCTTCCTTCCTTCCTTCCTTCCTTCCTTCCTTCCTTCCTTCCTTCCTTCCTTCCTTCCTTCCTTCCTTCTCTCTCCCTCCCTCCCTCTCTCCCTCCCTCCCTCCCTCCCTTCCTCCCTTCCTTCCTTCCTTTTTTTCCTTCCTTCCCCATGACTGGAGGGTTTTAAGAAGAGACTGCGCAGCCACTTGTCTGGAGTGGTACAGGGTCTCCTGCTTGAGCAGGGGGCTGGACTAGAAGACCTCCAAGGTCCCTTCCAGCTCTGTGACTCTGTTAGTGCCCTAAGAAATAACAATGGGGAAGATCAAATCCCACGGGGGCTTGTGGTGGAACTGCAATTATAGACTCCACTGCTGCAACCTGACACACTTCTGCCTGCGCTTCCCGGGAGGGCCAGGGAGAGAAAGCCACGCGCAGTTTCCGTGGGAAGGGAAAGACGTGGCGCGAAGCAGGTGTTTACTTCACCCCCCTCCCCAATCCGTGTCTCTCTGGGAAAAGCAGGAGAGTCGGCTGGCAGCGGTGATGTGCTCTTGCAGACGTTGTGTGGTGCGGGAGGAGAAAGCACGCTGAGTTTCCGAGAACATTGTGTAACTGCGGTGAGCAGCCGCATCTGAACCGGGAACAGAAAATGCTCAGTGTAGCGTGCGCGTCTTTCAAAGCCGGAACACAAAAGAGTTGCTTCCAGCCTTCCGGGACTGTTCAAGCGGCCGTCGTTTCGAAGCTTTAACACAGCTGGTCCTCGGCTTAACGACTGCGACGGAGCCCCGGGTTTCCGTGGCTAAACCAGGCCGTTGTTCGGCGAGCTTTGCCCCATTTTTACAACCTTCCTTGCCACGGTTTCGGAA
>NW_015391035.1:53458-59111 GCF_001527695.2 Protobothrops mucrosquamatus
GCGTCTTTCAAAGCCGGAACACAAAAGAGTTGCTTCCAGCCTTCCGGGACTGTTCAAGCGGCCGTCGTTTCGAAGCTTTAACACAGCTGGTCCTCGGCTTAACGACTGCGACGGAGCCCCGGGTTTCCGTGGCTAAACCAGGCCGTTGTTCGGCGAGCTTTGCCCCATTTTTACAACCTTCCTTGCCACGGTTTCGGAAGCGAATCGCTGCAGTCAGTCGTTGAGCGAGCCACACGGTCGTTAAGCGAATCTGGCTTCCCGCATTGGCTCGGCTTGTCGGAAGGCCGCCAAAGGGGATCACATGACCCCCATCTCCCCAGGGGACACCGCGACCGTCATAAATAGGAGCCAGGAATCAAGCGTCTGAATTTTGATCACGTGACCAAACGGTCGCTAAGTGTGAAAAACGGTCACGAGTCAGGTTTTTTTTTGCAGCGCCGTTGTAATTTTGCACCGTCACTAAATGAAGTGTTGTAAGACGAGGACTTGCTGCCTAACGAAACGCAGCCGCTGTCTCTTCAGCCCGGCCAACCTCGCAGGATTGTTGTTACGGAAGAAAAATAAATAAATAAACGAGATGGAGTATTGTATGCACAGCCTTTCAAAGGAAGGAGGGCACGCACACACACACACACACACACACACACACTCCGGGTTTCTACAAAGAGAAGAAAAACGCACAGCGGGCCTACCACACAATTATCTCTCGTTGCGTTCCTTGTCGTTTCCACTCTTTTGCACAATGCTGACAGCAATCCAGGCGCGCCCCGTTGCCAATATCTAAATATCATGCTTCTCTGTGGTACTGAGAGTCCTCGTTTAGTGACTGCCTCGTTTAGCGACTGTTTGCAATTAGGACGGGGATGAAAAAGTTCCTTTAGCATCAATCCTCCTCGCATTGGTGACCTTTGCAGGCCTGTAAAGCAAAGGAAAGCTGAAGAACAGATAGCAAACACAGTTCCACTTAGTGACCACTTTGCTCAGACTTACGACTGGCTGGTTAGCGACTGTTTCAAGTTACGACCTACCGGAAAAAGGGGACTTATGACTAGGATCCGAAGTTCGAATGGTCAGCGCCTCCTCCGTCTGCGGTCACGTGACTGCAGGTCAGGCCCGTGGCAACGTTTATGAGGGTTTGCAGTCACGTAACCAGGTTTTATGATGGTTTTCTGAAAAACCATCCATTGCTTTGCAGTTTTCAGCCAAAAACCCAGCCTAAAAACAACAGGTTCACTTAATGACTTCAGTTTTCACTTCACAACCACGCCATTTGCTTAACGACTGTGGCATTTGTTTTATGACGGCCCAAAATACGTTTTTACCACCATTTATGATTTACAGCCATAATGGGCAAATTCCTTTACAGCTGTAACTAGAGACTGCTTGTACACCTAGTCCTCGGGTTACAACAGTTCATATAGTGACCATTCAAAGTTACAACAGCAGTGAAAAAAAGAGTGACTTATGAGCATTTTTCACACTTACGACCGTGGTGGCATCCCCCCAGGGTTACGTGATCAAAATTCGGACGCTTGGCATCTGATTCACATTTATGACCATTGCAGTCTCCTGTGGTCACGTGATCCTCTTTTGCGACCTTCGGACAAGCAAAGTTGTCAGGGTCATCATTTAATAGCTAAACAGCTTACGTGATGATGTAATGGAATATAAGGTGGATGATGCAATGATAGGAGTGACTCAGCAGGATCTGAGTCCCTTTAAGAGCCTGAGTATAAAAGGGAAGGCTTTGCTGGAGTCTCTCTCTCTCTCTCTCTCTCTCTCTCTCTCTCTCTCTCTCTCTCTCTCTCTCTCTCTCTCTCTCTCTCTCTCTCTCTCTCTCTCTCTCTCTCTCTCATTCGTTTCCTGCTGTAACTGCTGTATGCTGGAGTTTGCTGTATTACCACATGTATGTATATTGTTCCTGGTGTATGATATTGTAAATCAGGGGTCTTCAAACTTAGACCTTTTATGACCTGTGGACTTCAACTCCCAGAATTCCTCAGCTAGGCACACTGGCCGAGGAATTCTGGGAGTTGAAGTCCACAAGTCATAAATGAGCCTAGTTTGAAGACCCCTGTTGTAAATGGTAGAAGATAAACCACCATTTAATATAGACCACTGTTTACTGTATTTACTCCTGGGTTATCTCAGCGCAATAAGACTGCGCATGCTCCAACAAAAGTCAATGGGGGAAGCCAGATTCACTTAACAACCATGTGACTCCCTTAACACGGCAGTGATTCACTTAGGGGGTACCTTGCTCAATAGTAGTAACTGTGAGAGGGACCTCGGAGTCCTAGTGGACAATCACTTAAATAGGAGCCAGCCGTGTGCTGCAGCTGCCAAAAAGGCCAACACAGTGCTAGGCTGCATTAACAGAAGGACAGAATCAAGATCATGTGAAGTGTTAATACCACTTTACAAGGCCTTGGTAAGGCCACACTTGGAATACTGCATCCAGTTTTGGTCACCACGATGTAAAAAAGATGTTGAGACTCTAGAAAGAGTGCAGAGAAGAGCAACAAAGATAATCAGGGGACTGGAGGCTAAAACATATAAGGAACGGTTGCTAGAATTGGGGATGTCTAGTTTAATGAAGAGAAGGACGAGGGGGGACATGATAGCAGTCTTCCAGTATCTCAGGGGCTGCCCCAAAGAAGAGGGAGTCAAGCTATTCTCCAAAGCGCCTGAAGGCAGGACAAGAAGCAANTATTATTATTATTATTATTATTATTATTATTATTATTATTATTATGGGGCACCACTCACTTAACAAATGTCTCACTTACCAGCTGAAATTTGGGGTTCATTTCTGGTCACTAAGTCGAGGACTGCCTGTCACAGCCGAGTCGCCGGTCCTCATTGTGGTTGCTAAACGAGAACTCTCCGTACCTCTGAAAACTAGGACGGTTTCTGGGGGATGAATTTAAGTTTCAACTCGGTCATTTAAACATTTGAAGGCGCATTGTCCTATTCACTGGACAGTCTGGAGCCACAACGTTGCCAGCCTGTGACATTGTCTTGATTTACTAGGACAGGGTGCTTCACTCCACAGGGCTTTGAAGCTAGTGCCACAATGAATAAAGTCCTCTTTTGTGTTAGCTTTCCTTTGATGAAGTCCCGGAACGAGCCGAGTTCAGCCCCAGAGCGAAGAGCATGTGGGCTGATGAGCGGACAATGGGCGCCAGGGTTCCTCTGAGGTCAACGTGACCCAAAACACATTTGGGATCTGCCAATCAATCAATCAATCAATCAATCAATCAATCAATCAATCAATCAATCAGAATAGAGCTGAGAAGGGGCCTTGGAGCATCGTGGGCGCTCCATTACTGGAGATTTTTAAGAAGAGACTAGACCAGTGGTGGTGAACCTATGGCACGGGTGCCAGAGGCGGCACTCAGAGCCCTCTCTGTGGGCACGCGCGCCGTCGCCCCAGTCCTAGGTCTTCAGCTGGGTTTTATAAAACCTTTTCGCTTTACGCCTCCGCCACCGTGTGCAAAAAAAAAAGGTTCAATCAATCAGTCAATTTCAACTTCTCGAGGCTGCAAAAATCTATCCTGCCTCCAGATCAGAAAACTTTAAATATTCTTGGATCTGTCTTTCTTCTCGCTGTGTATTGCGGAGTGGTGAGAAATCCCGATATCTGTTTATAGTACAGGTAGTCCTCAATGCTGGCTGGGGAATTCTGGGAGTTGAAGTCCACCCATCTTAAAGGATGCTGGCTGGGGAATTCTGGGAATTGAAGTCCACCCATCTTAAAGGATGCTCGCTGGGGAATTCTGGGAGTTGAAGTCCACCCATCTTAAAGGATGCTGGCTGGGGAATTCTGGGAGTTGAAGTCCAACCATCTTAAAGTGAGCAGGTTGAGAAACTCTGATTTATAAGGCTCACTCATTGAAAGAAGTTTCCATGCTTTGTTTGCCATCAGCAAAATAAAGCAGAATTTTCTGCAGCAACTCAGCTCCCTACCCGAAAAGTGCACTGGCGTCTTTCAGGAAATATAATGGCATAATTAGTAGTTTCCCTCTAGGAATCAAACACCCACAGCACGGAGTCAACGCGCCCTCCTATTTGAGGCGAAGGTGGATTCACAGAGCCAGATATTATTCCATGGCTGCGCAAAGCGAGCTTCTAAAATCTCTCTCTTTTTTAGGGAAACAAAAATTAAAAAGTGCTTGAATCCTCTGGGTCCGTGTCCAGGGTAGTCCTTGATCACAATGGAGTCCACAATTTCTGTTGCTAAGCAAGACAGTCATTAAGTGAGTTTTGCCCCATTTTACGACTTTCCTTGCCACCATGGTTAGGCGAATCGCTGCAGTTGTTCAATCAGCAACCCGGTTGTTAAGTGAAGCCGACTTCCCCCATTGTCAGAAGGTCGCAAAAGGGGATCACGTGACCCCCCCAGGGGACGCTGCGGCCGTCGTAAGTATGAGTCAGTTGCCAAGAGTCTGAATTTTAATGACGTGGCCAACCGGGGATGTCGTAACGGTCGTAAGTGTGAAAAACGGGCCTAAATCCATTTTTTTTCAGCGCCGTTGTAACTTGGAACGGTCACTAAACCAGCCGTTGTAAATCGAGGACAACCTGTGCCTAAACAGCTCGCTCGTAAATGCTGCCTCGTTCCATCTCGAACAGCCATCATCAGCCTGCAAAAGAAATTAATTTCGACGCGGCAATTTCTTAAGGTCCTGATTTTCACCCCGCACAAGGAATCAAGGCAATTGTTTTCTCCAAAATTCAGAATAAAGACTGTTCGGGGAATAAATAACCTTGTGTGAAGGAGGCAGAGGTACCAAGCGAGCAAGCTAAGCGCAGCCGAACATGAAAATTGCCGCGTTTTCCACTAAGAATTCAGGAAAATGCAATGTACAAGAAGGAGAGCAAAGGGAAGGGGGGGGGGAGGAGACGGGAGCACTCCTGCTAGGAAAATGGCAAGAAAAACAAATTAAACACCCCCCTTTTTTTTTTCTCCCGAATTTCACGTGCTGCATTTCAAGCCGCTCTTAACATCGCGAAGACAATTGTGGCATATTGCGTAGAACAGGGGTGTCAAACTCAATTTCATTGAGGGCCGCATTAGCATTGCGGTTGCCTTCGAGGGGGGGCGGGGCAGGGTGTGTGTGGCCAGGGTGGGTGCGGCCTACTGGGTGGGCGTGGATGGAGTGGGTGTGGCCTACTGGGTGGGCGTGGTTTCGGCAGGCAGCGGGGCGCTCTCCTCACAGCGCCAAGAGGCTGAACCGGGTGGTGCAAATCGAAAAAAGAAGTGCGATGCCGCCCAGCCCCCTGCCTGCCCGGTTTCGGTGCTCTCCTCACAGCGCCGAGAGGTTGAGCCGGGCGGTGCGAAGCTCGCCAACTTTGCACCTTGCTGCCTGCTGAAACTGGGCAGGCTGGGGGCTAGGTAGCATTGCACTTCTCATCAGATTCGCGCCACCCGGCTGAGCTCTTGGCGCTGTGAGGAGAGCGCCCCGCTGCCTGCTGAAACCGGGCAGGCTGAGAGCTGGGCGGCCTCGTGTTTCTTTTTGGATTTGTGCCGCCCGGCTCAGCCTCTCGGCACTGTGAGGAGAGCGCCCCGCTGCCTGCCGAACCCCCTCCCTCAGAGCCCATCAAGCTGGATATGTGAAATAGGCGAGGGCCATTTGCTGGCCACTTCCAG
>NW_015391035.1:61118-62166 GCF_001527695.2 Protobothrops mucrosquamatus
TTTGGCATTTTGTCTACCTATCGAGTCCTTTCCCAGGACCTGGGATAGGCAGATGTGGATGTTTGATGGTATTACAGATCTCGTCGCAGGATGGAAGCAGTTCCTAGTAAGGCCGCCTTTTGCAATTGACTAATAGCGAATTTGTCAATGCCAATGGTGTTCAAGTGGTGCTCCAGTTGTTTTGGAATTGCACCTAAGGTGCCTATTATTATTATTATTATTATTATTATTATTATTATTATTATTATTATTATTACTACTTCAGTGCCATTGCAACTTTGAACGGTCACTAAATGAACCGTTGTAAATCGAGGACTACCTGCGTATGCTAGAAAGTTGGGCTGTCGTAAGTCGAAGACTACCCGGAATGTCCTTTATCAGGGGCTGCCTCGGAAGAACAAGGAACCGGCAGTTTTCAAAAAAATCCTTGGAAGGACTAAAAAAAAAGTGGATTTTAACTTCTTATTTTCAACAGGGGAATGACAAAAATACATTTATCCTCCGCCTTCCAAATATTTTCTGGCACCCAGCGAAGGTGCCAACCGAGTTGTTTCCTATTTTATTTTAATGCAGACTTTTTCTTTTTTTAAAAGAAAAAAAAAGAAAAAAAAGGTGCAGACTCAACAGTAACATGCCGTGCAGTGTAATATTTCATGGGTCATAAATCGCACGCAGGCCTTGTTTTGCTAGAATAGGAACACTAACAAAATGAACCTTGGATCTTTAACGAAAAAAAAGAAAGAAAGCCAGATGCACAGAACCATTATATGGTCCTGCAGGTGACTGTGACGTCTGAATCTTTTAAAAAAAGCCTGCATGTTTTCAACCAAACATGGTCTATGCAGAATTGCATGTTCTAGGACATAGTTGTGTTTGTGCAGCTGTGCCAAGTAGCCACACTTGTGTCAAGAGGTGGGGTTTTTTTGTTTAAAAAACAAAACAAAACAAAGTGCAGTTTGTTAATTTTCCTTATATACGATTGAACAAAGGTCTAGACGCATTTTCCCATACTTTCCACAGGGTTTCCTGCGGGAAGGGAAGGGAAGGG
>NW_015391035.1:69011-70851 GCF_001527695.2 Protobothrops mucrosquamatus
TCCACGCACCCTCAGCGATCTGTGTTGAATGCTAATAGGCAACCCGACAATATTTAGCTTGACAAAATTATAATGTGCGGGAAGAAATAATTAAAGGCATCGTGTAAGAGGAACGGGAGTAATCACGCCGTCTGCATCTCATTAATTTGATTTTCATTTGAATCGGGCCGGCATGGAAATTGGGTCCTGCCCTATCCTGGTCTACTACTTGGACTGCATCCTGAGGTTGCAAAGACTACCTCCCCCCCCTCCCACACATACACACCCTACACACACACACACACACACACCCTGCTTTCCAAAGCAAGCAAAATCCGACCTTTGCACATTCGGTGCAAGATTTGGTTCGATTCATTCACGCATGAGCAAATGTGTTAATTAATCCTGAAGGTGCTACAAGACTCTGGGAATTATTTTTTTTTCTATTTCATATGGGTGCCTATGTTACCCCCTCCCCTTCGCTCCTCCCTTCGCAAGCGTTGTTTGGAGGGGTTGTCGACGTGCAAAACAGTCCTTCCAAAACCGGAAGGATAAAACTGCCGTTTTAGTTTGCAAAAACCCGCTTCGTGAAATATTGGGGTTTTTTCCTTCCGAGGGATACGAAAGGCAAGCAGCCCCAACGGATAGGACGCTCTGCTTCTAAACCTCATTTTCTTTTGGGGCTGAAACCCCCCCCCCCTTTTTTAAAAGGTTAATTGACCCAGGTATGAACCCGGTGGCTGAATTCACAGGACAACTGGGTGCTGAATTAATCTGTGTTCCAGATTTGCGCAATACGGTATGCTGAATGTTAAAGTCGCCCAACAGGAGTGAGGTCCTTGGTTGTTTTCTGGCAGATGTTTCACGACCCAAATAGGTAACAATCAGAGGTACAAGGGAGTGGGGTTTGCAGGGAGGAGGAGGAGGAGGAGGAGGAAGAGGAGGAGGACAATGATGACTGTGGGGTCCTTGGTGCTCTTTGAGCTTGTCTGTTTTCTTGCAGACGTTTCATGACCCAACTAGGTAACATAATCAGTTCTAGAAGGGAGTGGGGTGTGCAGGGAGGAGGAGGAGGAGGAGGAGGAGGATGACGACAATGACTGTAGGGGCCTTGGTGCTCTTTGAGCCTGGCTGTTTTCTTGCAGACGTTTCATGACCCAATTAGGTAACATAATCAGTACTAGAAGGGAGTGTGTGCAGGGAGGAGGAGGAGGAGGAGGAGGAAGAGGAGGAGGACTGTGGGGTCCTTGGTGCTCTGTGACCTTGGTTGTTTTCTTGCAGACATTTCATGACCCAACTAAGTAACATCATCAGTACTAGAGGGGAGTGGGGTTTGCAGGGAGGAGGAGGAGGAGGAGGACTGCAGGGACCTTGGTGCTCTTTGAGCTTGGCTGTTTTCTTGCAGACGTTTCATGACCCAACTAGGTAACATAATCAGTGGTACAAGGGAGTGGGGTTTACTATCTATTTATATACTATTGGCTTTTCCTGACAATTTTGGTGGGAGTGTTCTGGGTGGTTCCTTGATCAGGCTGCTGTTTACTGCCAGATGGTTTGTCTGAGTTGGCATTTCCTTGACTGTTCCACCCATACTAATAGGGCAAGCCATTTGTATATAAACAGAGAGCAAACTCCATACCCTTCCAATACCGATGACGTTAACTAGTTGGGTCATGAAACGTCTGCCAGAAAACAACCAAGTTCAGAGAACACCAAAGACCACACAGTACTCCTCCTCCTCCTCCTCCTCTTCCTCTCCACACTTCTTTCTAGCATGGCTGGCTGTGGAATTCTGGGAGTTGAAGTCCACAAGTCATAAAAGGGCCAAGTTTGCATATCCCTGTATTACAGACTGTAGCTC
>NW_015391036.1:0-2080 GCF_001527695.2 Protobothrops mucrosquamatus
GGAAGCTTTAGAGTTCACAAGGTTAATACTGTATGGAACAAAACTGTGACTGAATCTGGATGTTCTGCTTCGAGTACCACGGAGCCTCCTCCCAGAAGGTAACAAGGAAAACAGGTTATGAAGAGGATGTGTAATGGAAAAGTGGAAAATTTTTAAGAGGTCCCATGCCAATCATCCATAGCATATCCTAGCCCACTTTTCCCCCATAAGTGTGTCTTAGTACCTTGGACTTACTCATTTCATACTTTCTTCCTAATCTTGTGAAATAAATACCAGAATTCCGCAATTCTTTGCAAAATCTTGCAAACATACTATGAGGCTTTTCTTTAACTTAGATTTCTCATTTGTCTTTTATCACTGCTCAAATATTAGAGAATTAACTACTCCAACTGCATATATATATATTATGTGATTTAATGTGTGTACTAAAAGAACAGGTTTTTTAAAGGAAAAAAAGTTATTGTGCTATGGTGGTGCTGCATTTTTAAAAAATATATCAGTGCTCCAATAAGACCCACTAAGTTCACTGAAAGTTACTTCCTAGAAGGAACACAATAGGCGTTAGCTTAAACTAGCAAGAAATGTTTTCTGTACTCTAATGCTTTTTATTTCTGGATGTATAATATAAATGGAATATCCTTTGAAAAAAAGCATTAAGAGGTATTAAAGTTCTTTCTAACTCAATTCCCCAAGCTGGATCTTAGGGCACATTAACCCCAGTGTGGTGGAAAGAATATCAACAACTCTCTTTGGCCACAACTTTTCTTCTCAAGGCTTGTGAAGTATGTTTTTCTGCTAGCAAACCTGTCCTTGTCACCTTTGAGTAGCAAATAGTTCAGGCCAAAAAATACAAACCATTAGTTTCTGGAAACTACAACATCCTATCTGTACTGCAGCTCAACCCTTTGCTTCTCAGATGAGAGTATTTGAAATCTCACACTTGAAATGAAAGCAGAAGTAAATTCTGTACCAGAGATCTCATGCCATCAGCGTAATATTTTATGCCATGTTTTCATTGGTTTTGGTTGCTTAAACTGAAAGTTGCCTTGGGATTTTATATAGCATTTTATACACACACACCATAATAAATATATATATTTCTTTTAAAAACCATTCTTAGTATCTTCTTATCTCATAAAATCCCTTTAGCTCTCATTTTTGTTATTTCTAAAGACATCTAAATATACGAGGTTTTTTGTTTTTTTTTAAACAAATTTCTGGAGTTAGGACATTGTACCAAAATAATAAATAATAGTTGCTAAGTACTAGTCTGGCCAATTGGAAGCTCATATTAACCTCCCCTGGATTTCTGAATTAGATTCCTTTTTCTTTGTGAGAGTTGCCATGGTTCCCTGTTCTCTGTCTTGTGTTTTTGTGGCCAGGCACAAAAAGTATATTTGGTCAGCACAAAATATCCCAATTGTTTATTAGATATCCTTCTTAAAAAAAATTCAATGTCAAGTCAAATCTTACTGCCCATACAGCTACGTCCCAAATAATCCCATTTTCTTCCCAAGACAGGAAAATAATAGCAGAAATCTTGATCTTTAATATATTAACCCAGGGGTCCCCAACTCCCAGTCCGTGGACCAGTACCGGTCCATGGAAGGCCAGCAACTAGTCCGCACAAACAAGCAAAGCCCCATCCGTGGGATGCAGGCAGCACACCAAACCACACACCCTCCGGTCCGTGGAAAAACCTCTCTCCATGGAACCGGTCCTTGGTGCCCAAAAGGTTGGGGACCTCTGTATTAACCTATTCCTGATGGACCTAAATAGCCTGTGATATATTTCAGAAGAATTTTTCTTAGGAATACATGGAAGGGAGGAAAGTCAGGTCTAGATAGTAGAAATTGGCACACTTGAATTAAGGGGGTCCTTGGCAGGGCTTTTTTTCTCGGAGAAAAGGTGGCGGAACTCAAACCTGGCCACGCCCTCATCAAACCCTAGGACCGCCCCTTTAGAGAACAGGAATGCAAGTAAAATTTGGGAGGGGCTATTTCCGGTGTGGGAGGGGCTATTTCCGGTGCGGCTGGCCCGGAAAAAGGTGCCGGAACGCGGTTCCGCCGCGTTCCGGCTG
>NW_015391036.1:3571-12440 GCF_001527695.2 Protobothrops mucrosquamatus
GAAGAGGAAGAAGAAGAAGAAGAAGAGGAAGAGGAAGAAGAAGAAGAAGAAGAAGAAGAAAGCTGCGGATCATAGATTTCTGTATTTTTGAAAATGTAAAATCCAGCTGTTAAAATCCTCTTTGATCCCTAGTCCTCTGACTACATTATGGATTAAATTTTTCTCAAAGGTCCTGCTGTTTCACACATCGAATCCTCTGTAGAAAAAGAGCCAAAGCTGGTCTTCTCCTTGGCCAAATGCTGCAATTGACCAGCATCCAGTTTAGCTGTAACTGCCTGCATTTTTCAGCTAGATATAAGCAGCTATTTTGTTCTTTGGAAAGACTTCCATTAAGGCTGGATTTAATTTTGATAAAGATACACTAGAAAAAATAGGCTAGAGCAGTAATTGCTTCTTAGATGGAAATTGGAATTCAAGAAGTATGAGAGTGAAGAAAAAAGTTGCTGTTTTTTAGCCTTCTCAGCAGGCGAGTCGGAACAAGGATTCACTGTTCTTTTCAGTAAACTATTTTCTTTGCAAACTAGAAATCTATCAGGAAAAGAGGCAGAACTGTGAAAAGTACAAACTGAACAGCATCTGTTATCCCCTCTAACAGCATGGTAAAGAAAATCCAAAAATCTTGGTAAAGAAATGTCCTCACACTCACATTGCATCCCTAACCCAATTTGCCAAATGGATTCATTCTTTGGAGGCACCATTAACTGATAATTTGAATGGAATGCAAGACGGTATATATATATAGTATATATATTCAAAAAACAAGCTGTGAGCACCAGGAGTATATCAAACTAAAAAAGTTTAATAACACAAAACATATACACACCAAGCTTTCGTCGGAATCCTTCCGACATCGTCAGGGTTATGTGCCAGTCCATGGGAGACTCCCTTTATAAGCCACCCATCGTCTGCGCCCGGCTCCTGGACCTCGTCACCGGTCCCAGCCGATTGGGCTGCGCCTTAATTGCAGCTTTCACACCAGTAACTAATCTTTTCCTGCCTCCCCTGCCTACGTGTGTGGCGTTGCTAGTTGCCTCTGCCTGTGGCCTTGGGTCCTGCGCGCTCTCTCTCCCCCCCTTTTTTGATCGTGCAAACTCTCCGTATCCTCCAATTCCTCCCCCTCCCCATCCTCCTTTCTTCGCTGCGTTGACGGCTCCGCTACCCCCTGCTCCCTATCCCCCTCCTCTTGTCCATCCTCCTCGCTTGCAGTTCGGTTGACACCCTCCATTCCAACCGAACCGCAAGTGAGGAGGATGGACAAGAGGAGGGGGATAGGGAGCAGGGGGTAGCGGAGCCGTCAACGCAGCGAAGAAAGGAGGATGGGGAGGGGGAGGAATTAGAGGATATGGAGAGTTTGCACGATCAAAAAAGGGGGGGAGAGAGCGCACAGGACCCAAGGCCACAGGCAGAGGCAGCTAACAACGCCACACACGTAGGCAGGGGAGGCAGGAGAAGATTAGCCACCAGTGTGAAAGCTGCAATTAAGGCGCAGCCCAATCGCCTGGGACCGGTGACGAGGTCCAGGAGCCGGGCGCAGATGATGGGTGGCTTATAAAGGGGCTCTCCCATGGACTGGCACGTAACCCTGACGATGTCAGAAGGATTCCGACGAAAGCTTGGTGTGTATATGTTTTGTGTTATTAAACTTTTTTAGTTTGATATACTCCTGGTGCTCACAGCTTGTTTTTTGAAGATGATCATACCCAGGAGTCACGGTTTTAGTTTTAGTGTCATTAGAAATAGTATATATATATATACTAAACTAACCTCCTGCAATAAAGGTTTGGGCAGAAGGCTAAATGCGACTGAATTGGGACAGCTAATGCTAAAGCTCAATAAACTGTAAAGAGAATCCAGATAACAAATCAATTTCTGACCAGCCTCCAAATGGGATACTTAGCACTCTTTGAGCTTTATTATTATTATTATTATTATTATTATTATTGTTGTTGTTATCTTTTATTCATTAGACATGAACCTCAGTCAGCTGAACACTCAAATTGGCTGGCGCTGATGGTTGACACAGGTTGCTACCAGCATCCTAGGTGTCAACCAGGTACCTCCTTAAAATATAAGATGTTCTGAGTAGTGCAGTTTTTTTGTAACATTGCTGGAGTTATTGCAGGAAGCTGCAGTTTCTTGATGTATTTTGCAAAGTTTTTGGACATAGTTCCCAGTGCCCCGATGACAATGGGTATCACTGTTACACGTTTCATCCATAATTGCGCAGTTTCGATGGCCAGGTTGCGATATTTCATAATTTTTTCCAGTTCTTTTTCTTCGACTCTGGCATCTCCTGGTACAGCAATATCAATCAGCTGTACGCTTCGGTTCTCTACAACTGCGATATCTGGCGTATTGTGTTCCAAATGGCGATCTGTCTGTATTCGAAAGTCCCACAAGATCTTCACCCTCTCATTCTCAACAACTTTTTCCACCCTATGTTCCCATGACTTTTCGGATACAGGCAAGTCGCATTTTTTACACAATGCCCAGTGGATTAATTTAGCAACTCGGTCATGTCTAGCTTTGTAATCAGTTTGCGCGATTTTGCTGCACTCACAGATTAGATGTGAAACAGTTTCAACTTTGTCATTGCAAAGTCGGCAGTTTGCATTGTCAGTGGATTTTTGTATCTTCGCTTTCATGGCATTAGTTTGTAGTGCTTGTTCTTGAGCAGCTATTATTATTATTATTATTATTATTATTATTATTATTATTATTATTATTATTATTATTATTATTATTATTATTATTATTATTATTATTATTATTATTATTATTTGCAAAGTTTTCATTGCCCAATTAGGTAACATCATCAGTGGTAGAAAGGAGTGGGTTTGTTCTCTTTATATACAAGTGGATAAAGAGAGCAAACCCACTCCCTTCTAGCACTGATGATGTTACCTAGTTGGGTAATGAAATGTCTGCAAGCAAACAAGCAAGCTCAGAGAGCATCAAGGTCCCCTCATTTCAATCTGAACTACAGATATTCTCTTCTGTTGGTACTACACCTAAATTTCTGTGCCTGACAATAACACACAGCAAAGTGAGAGTAAAGCTCACTTTCTCTGAATGAGATGGCAGCAATGAGTGATGTTTGCATTTCTCACTGTCTGTCGCAGGTTCACCTGCCGATCATTTTGCTTAGCAACCATTTTGCTTCTGATTAAAGGAATGGATTGCAAACACTAAACGAGGAGAGAGTGCACTTGAGAGCGCCAGCTGGATGTTTCAGTCAATAAACATATCACTTCTAGAAATACATCTGATTCCTGACTCCACATTGCCACACTTTGTCTTATAGTGCTAGATAAAACAGCATAAAATTTCACAGTAGTGACAGCTGAGAATGGAAGAGAAGAGAGAGAGAGAGAGAGAAGAGTTTTAGAAGTTGGTTACTTCAGATTAGTTGAACAGTCCACTAGAAGGAAGGAAGGAAAGAAAAGCAGGAGTCTCTGTATGTGTATATTGTTCCCAAATAAGCACAAAGAAGGGATCCTTTATATGAGTTGCATGAGAACCTAAATTACACACAAGGATGAAAAGTCAGTTTGATATCATGACATAAACATGGAAGTTCAGAGCAACAGTTTGGATTTTATACAGTGGATTTTCAACTCCCATTGTACCTTTTGCACCCATGTCCGTGAAATGAATTTTCTTCTGCATCCCATTTCTGAGCAATGGGTTAATGCAGTGGAACAAAGGAACAGGGCTTCAGAACTCTGTACAATATGAGTCTAAAACAAAGGTGTCCATAATATCATGAGAAAGAATGTGTAGTCCCATAATGCTTAGGGAAAGGCTCTAGAGGACCTCACAAATATACTACTGGATGATACTTTTTTTAACGTGTCACAGAAGGCAAGAACTCAAATAGGAGGTGAAAAATTATATTAACTGTATTAGCAATAGCACTTAGATTTATATACCACTTCATAGTGCTTTGCAGCACTCTCTGGGCAATTTACAATGTCAGCATATTGCCCCCAACAACCTGGGTCCTCATTTTACTGATCTGGGAAGGATGGAAGGCTGAGTCAACCTTGAGCAGATCAGGACTGAATTCTTGGCAGTGGGCAGAGTCACCCTGCAATCCTGCATTCTATCACTATGCCACCAGGATTCTCTATTAATGATATTACTATGAAATCAATTTTAGTTTTTGCTATGCTCCTGCTCACTTCTTTGTTCTGGTCTCTTCTACTTTTTGGATGTGGTCTTTGGCACAAGACCCAATGGCTAAGGCCACATCATGGCTAGAAAAAGCTGTATATCTGTGCTCTAAGAGCTAAGTCTAAGGCGCATAACCACTAAAGCTCAGAGAAGGGCAGTCCTTATGGGTAAACCCAAAGTCCCTAATTCTTGTTCTAGAAAACATAAATAAGTGGTGGTTCTTTATGCCCTTTCATTTTTTTTTCTCCCTTGTCATTTCCTTTCTCTACTTCTTTGGAGAAACAGAAAGGAGATGAGAGAGCCAGATCTGAGAGGAAGATAAATGAACTGGAGATGAATTCCCCACCCCCACAAAAAATGGGGTGGAGGGATGTGGCATCACACAATATCTCATCCATGCTGAAAAAAGCATTATTTAATCAATTTAATCATAAGCTTATTAATTTTAATATCTTGCTTTGTTATCATTAGCATTTTTATAGTTACAGGATTAGGGAAAATTATTTCTACCTTCTGCAACCTTCTCTAATCACAATATCCTCCAGGGATGGGGCTTAAAATCCCAGAATTCTTAGTAATGGCAATACTAAATGGGAATTCTGAGAGTTCAAGTCCAGATGATAGCAGCAGAATGGAAGAAAATGCTACCTTAATAACTCTTAGATCTTGATTGATTATTAAGTTTCCACCAGTCTTAGACGGTGAATCCAACTGTGGATTACCACAAATAGCAATTAAATGCGTGCTTTGAAGACATCCAGATGGAGAAACTTGACCTGTTGTGATCCTAGGCTTGAGACACCATTATTTAGTTATTGATGTTGAATGAAACTCATTCTCCATATTTCATTTGGATAGCTGTGTCTAAGTTTTTATTAACTATTCTTTTTTTTAAAAAAAATCTGATATTTAATAACAGAAAGGATTTGTGGCTTTGTCAGTTGTAAATATTTCTAACTGGTGAATGCAGCTGCCTTAAATAGAAAGAGCGACTGGAAAAAGATTGTGCAGCTAATTAAAGTTTTTTGGGTGGTTATGGACAAAATAGCTCAGCTATTCACAGCTGATTCTGTTGCTCATATACTTTCCCATTTCAGTTTATATGTTCTTGTCCCTGAGCTTTCAGACTGTAAATTGTTCTTCCACCCACCCTCAAAGAGCCAGTCAGATGTGTTCAGCCAAGCCATCTTATTTAAGCATACAAAAAAATAGGGATTTAGGCCATCAGGACCCCAGTCATACTGTATTTTAGTTGAACTGTTGCCTGGTATTAAAAGCAGGACTGAAATCAAGGCACTTTTGACACCTACGCAAAGCATCAGTGGCAACAATAAGCACAAAAGCCATTTTTTTTAGCATGGTGTTAAGCCTGCTTAGAAATCAGTTCTATAATGGAACAGATAATGAAAGTTTAATTGCAACAATTCTCTCAGGTCTCCTAGCATATACACAACCTCTTTGATTATTTTCACCACAATGATGCTGTCTTTCAACATCCTTTCTAAGAAACATTTGGCTTACCTGTAACTAGAACTCACACCTTTTTTGGCACACCTCAAGGAGGATTATAAACATTTTAAATTGTAACATAAGCCCACTCGGCTTAATGAAATGGTGGGGCATGGGGCTAGACATTTTTTGTTTGAGAAATATTTAGCATTTTAAAAAATGCCAACTGGACTGCAAATAATATTTCTGGTAGCTGTATGAGAAGGTAGCCAATGACCCTTCGGCCTTTGTGAACAAGTGGATGTCCTTTGTTGCTGAGGGCATAATGAAACAGCTTCCTCTTAATCACAGTTCAAGATCACAGCTGTGTGCCCATTTATATACTGAACTCTGGTACTGGACTGTGGATAACCAATCAAATGACCTTTTCTTTGCTCATTTGAAAGTATTGTTTACCTACTGGACCAAGAAGGGGTCAATTTTAATAGACGATGTGAGCAGATCATAGGAAAATATAATTAAGCTGTCTTTGATTTGATAAAATGAGCAAAATCCTTGAAATAATCAAAATGCGTTACATATAAATGTTTTTTATTGATCCCATAACAAAATTTCAAGACCAAAATGGCCCTCTCCATAATCATGAACCCTGCCTACTAAAACTACACTCCCCACTATCTCTGCCAGTATCCTCAGCGATCTGAGTAATCCATCACTGGTTTTGAATTGAACCTATGCACTAAGAACAAGAAAAATCTTCCGAGGAAGCTAGCATTTAAAAGTACTATATGTTCTTTCAGTGGTTAGCATGCCCTCTCCAAAACTTTATGTCATGCCTAGATGTATTCCACTTAAATAAATTATGGTGCCCTGATTTACACATACTGCTAACAACTGGCTTCACGTGCCACATTAAATGCTAAGTTCAAAGCACATTATGACTTGGCATATTTTGTGAACCTGGCTCAGTGTAACCACCTCTGGGTTCACCAATCCAGAAAAAAATAATTTCTGTCCATTTCTATCTTCCAAGGGCAGTGATTGTATCATTGGGTTGTTTTTTTTTTGAGGGGTGGTAGATGGAACTGTTATTTCTGCACCTTTTTTAAGAAATTCTTTTACTTGTCTCAGGAAGTTTTCCTGCTGGTGTGCAGGTGCACCATCACGGCATGAAGATATCTTTTCATTACCAAAGAATAGTCACTAAAAGCTTTATGTACTTCTGGGCACTGCAGAAATAAAAGAACCATGACATTGAGCGACTAGTGCAGAATGCCTTCTGTATGTAACTCTGCAAACGTCCTAGGCATTCAGTTTTGTTGATACAGTGAGCCAAAGGTGAAGTAGGAAACCTTTCAAATAATTCAGCCAGAGGTATCGGCAGCCTTTCTTCATAGCGGACTGAAAAATAACTCTGCCTGTAGGAGACTGTATAAAAAAAGTCAGCCTTGTTTTATATGAGGCTCCAGAGAGAAATATATTTCTCAAGGGAAGTTCTGCTTTGGTTACACCTGTGTTCTGAGAATAAAAGATACAGCAGTATGGTTCCTTATGAAGCAGAGCCCTACCAAGGAACTTGCACTTCCTCCTAAAACTTTAGATCATTTGAGGGATCAACCAATCATAATTCCACGTTATAAGTATTTTTCTCCTATGAGCTCTCACATCTTCATTTATAATTATTTCATGTCCTGTTATGAAACTAATCATGAATGTATTTCAAGTCAGTTTCATCCTCATTAGAGGTTACTTAAATTTCTTGTCCGACTATATTCTACTTTTGGGGTATGTTGAGTGCTGATTACTTACCGCAGGATAATTATAGGAAGAAAAAAGTGTTTACATTGTTGTGCCTCTGAATGTTTATAAAACCATTCTGTTATGCTTATTAGTTAGTAAAATAAATATAAAATTTAACTATTTACAGGATTCCTTTAAGGACAAATAACTGAGTGTAAATAATGTTCTGAATGTTTTAAAAAATAGCCCAAAGAGGGATTCTTAATACATTTAGAATTTAATGCAGTTCTAAAAGCAAAGTTTTTGCTTTTCTTTAATTTACTTAATTTTCTAATTAAGAGAACGATAACATTCCAAAGTCAAAAGAAGGACATTTATGAAAATCAGTAAAATGTTGATCTGAACATTTTGAAGTATATTTATTACTATTAGCAGTACAGGTACTCCTTAACGTATGACCATAATTGAGTCCAAAATTTCTGTTGTTAAGTGAGACATTGGTTAAGTGAGTTTTGCCTCATTTTACGACCTTTCTTGCCAAAATGAATCACTGCAGTTAATAAGTTAGTAACCTGGTTGTTAAGTGAATCTGGGTTCCCCATTGACTTGGCTTGTCAGAAAATCACAAAAGGTGATCACATGACCTTGGGACACTGCAACCGTCATAAACATGAGTCAGTTGCCCAACATCTGAATTTTGATCACACGATCATGGGGATGCTGCAAAGGTCATGAAAAACAGTCATAAGTCACATTTTTCAGTGCTGTTGCAACTTTGAATGGTCCCTAAAGAACTGTTGTAAGTCAAGGACTCCCTGTATATCTACCTATTTGTTATTAGGTGTAAGGATTTTTAGAAAACTAATGATATTTCTCAACACAGTCTAGCAGTCTAGCTTTAAATTATGAACTGGCAAGGTTGGATATACTGTGCATTTTCTTTAAGAAACAGGAATTATATTTCAGTGTGTTCTTTTATTTGATAAGCAGTTTTTTAAAAGCACACCTCTCACGTTTTTATCCTGCTTTCCCTTTTATCTAACCAGTAGGCCTGCCTGTAGATTAGACCAGATGTAGCTATTTGACCAATATCTGAACATGGATTTTCTAGATCAACAGGATCCAAATCCAAATTTTGTAAGTGTAGTGGCAATGTGGAAGACCATTGTATTTTGAGCAGCGTAATGACAACTTTTGATTTCTCCATATTACGAACACTCTAGAAGTTTAGAGTTCATTTTGAGTTACAATGGTTTCTCAATTACTTGTTCCTTCCTACTCCTGCTAAGAGAAAAATCTCAACACAGCTGTAGTATATTAGGCAGGACCCCAAGATTACTAAAGTTGCCACCTGCTTATTTATAATTACCAGATTCTTCGTTTACATCCCAGGTGTTGTCAATTTGCATGATGACCAAGTGTACCATCTAGCTAAGTTCAGGCAAGTGGTGTCAGGTAAATAAGTCATGGGTTTTGTGAACCAAGCATGAATAATCAATCTTTT
>NW_015391036.1:12966-52777 GCF_001527695.2 Protobothrops mucrosquamatus
AGCTGTAGTATATTAGGCAGGACCCCAAGATTACTAAAGTTGCCACCTGCTTATTTATAATTACCAGATTCTTCGTTTACATCCCAGGTGTTGTCAATTTGCATGATGACCAAGTGTACCATCTAGCTAAGTTCAGGCAAGTGGTGTCAGGTAAATAAGTCATGGGTTTTGTGAACCAAGCATGAATAATCAATCTTTTAGCCCATGATCTGGTGCAAAATAGGGACAAAAATATTGCCTCTTGTTGTTTGACACAGACCTAGTGATGTGTGCATGTGGCTGTCTTGAGGTTTCTCTGTGTTCCATTGGGGCTCCTGATAGCTGAAGGAAAGTTTATTGTCATCTTGCTTGATATATTATGCTTTTGTGTTTTGGCTGAAATGTATCTGCTAAATCAGAGGTCTCCAACCCCTGGTACGTGGACCAGTACCGGGCTGTGGCATTCCAGCAACTGGGCCACACAAATAAGCAAAGCCCCATCTGCGAGATGCAGGCAGCACACAAAACCACGCACCCTCCGGTACGCAGAAAAACCTCTGTCCACAGAACAGATCCCTGGTGCCCAAAAGGTTGGGGACCTCTGTGTTAAATAATAAAGCTCAAAATTGTTTTACTTGTGTGCTTATTGTCTCCTGATTCTCAAAGAACCAATTGTCTGTTGCTTGGCTATTGCCTGAAAACTGGGCAATATACTTGCTTACAATGCAACACTATCTGCTGTATAATACAGAAATGTTTTTGCATTGATTTTATTTTAGTCTCATTTCACAGTAAATTCATTGTGAGGAGTGAAAGTAATGCAGAACAAAGATGAATGAGATTTTTTTTTAACTGTTTGAGAATCTACCACAATCGTCTTGTACTAGGGATGTAGGTTTACTTTTTGGTGGGGGGGGGGTGCGGGAGGATTTTGATACTAGAAGATCCTCTGAAGGAGAGAGGTGGAACATGATATTTTCATGAATATTTTGGACTCAAAGTTACTCCAAGCCTTCAAAGAAAGATTGCTTAAATCTTGTAAGATTTAAATCAGGGTCAAAATACTAAGTGTTTCATAAAATGTATTACTAGTGTAAATGAGTGCGATAGGCCCTTTTTATTACTAAGAAGGAAACAGGAGATTTCACACAATTTGTGGTTTCTAGAAACATGTAGCTTCCCATTTTCTTTCTCTTGTATGTTGGCTGAGCTTAGATATGCTTACATATTACCTTAAATAACCAGACCTGCAAGCAACTCACCTGATGTTCTGAATACTTTTATCAATAACATATTTTATTCACCTTTTTGAAAGGTTTTTACTGAGACTTCAGCACTGACAAGCTTTTTAACTTCAGCTTTAAAATATGTACCTGCTTTCCTTATTTATCTCTTCTGATGGTTCATAATAAACAACTGCCTGTGATCTGAAATGTTTGAGGGGGGGGGTTGCTTTAATCCCATCACCTATTTTAGATCAATGGAAAGTAAGAGCAAAAGATTAGCATTGGCTCACTCAGCAAGAGTTTGGCAGACTTTCAAACAAATAAAACAGGAGAGTCAACTTTCCTCCATGTTGCCGGTCTGAGAGTGTGTTGTGGCTGCTATAAAACCGTTGAGGACCCTTTGCAAGCTGTTCCATCAAAAAAAGGAGAGGTGCTGGAAGAGTTGTTGCTCTGCACTACACAACATTTTCTGGCACCTCACTGAAAAAATAAAGGGGAAAACAGGCAATAAGTAAAACAGTAAAAAGGAATGCGGAAATGATTTCTTCTAGAACACAGTATTAAAACGCAGTGTCAAAATATCAGCAAACCCTATGAAATGTTACTTCCGGTAGAGGAAAAAGTAAAACTACTGAAGATGTAGCTACTGCAACAAAACACCAAGTTTATAAGGGCCAAAGTGTAGAACCAGCAATTATTTGAGAGGACCTGTGTGAACGAAAGGCCTTTTTTAAAAAAAAAATGGAAAGGCAGTTGGTACCACATGAAGGCCTTTCATACCACAAGAACATTTTTGAAGAAGCTGTTCTAAAGCCAAGGTACAATCGGTGAAAAAGGTCTTTTTTCCTGGAAGCCATCATGTCTTCAGATATTGTGGTAAAATTGGAGCTTGGAATAGAAACTAAAGAAAAATTCATCTGGTTTCAAGTCGTTCTGCATACAGCTAATCCTTGATTTACGACCACAATTGAGCCCAAAATTTCCATCGCCAAGCAAGATAGTTGTTAAGTGAGTTTTGTTCCCTTTTATGACCTTTCTTCTTAATAACCTTTCCATTATTAAATGAATCACTGCAGTTGTTAAATTAGTAACATGGTTGTTAAGTGAATCTGGCTTCCCCCATTGACTTTGTTTGTTAGGTGGTTGCAAAAGCTGATTACATGATGCCTGGGACACTGTAATCATCATAAATATGAATCAGTTGCCAAGAATCTGAATTTTGATCACGTGACCATGGGGATGAACAATGTTTGGAAAAAAACGGTCATAAGTCACTTTTTTCAGTGCTATTGTAACTTCAAATGGTCACTAAATGAACGGTTGTAAGTTAAGGACTACCTGTATTAAAAATGCCAACCAATGCTTTTGCCTGGGGTCTCCAAAGTTACTAAGTTTTAAGGCTTGTAAACTTCAATTCCCAGAATTCCTCTGCCTGCATGGCTGATTGAGGAATTCTGGGAGTTGAAGTCCACAAGTCTTAACTTGCCAAGTTTGGAGACCCCTTGATTTTAAAGCTGAAACTATACTAGACCTGCTGCAATAAGAGAAAGGCTCCACAATAGATATTGATACTCATTGCTTCCACCATCCCAATCTTGTTTTCTGCTCTGCTCTTCCTGCTATTGCGCCCTTTGAGGCTAGGGTCTAATTTCTCCTTTCCTATATCAGCACATTCATATTATAAAATGGACCAAAAGCAGCAGCTAAACATGAGGTTTCAGTCAAATCTTGAAGGAACTTAATATGTGTGCTAGTTTGCCACTTTAATAAGCATTGTACATCTTCATAAAAAGAGGTTGAGTTGTTGAGTCTTTGGTGTACAAAGAACAGGCTGTTCAACATTGTTTATACTGAAGTGCTGTTCACAGATATTACAGTCAACTGATTTTGCTTCCTGATCTGCTCCTATTCAGGAAAAATGGCTAAAACTTCACAACACCACCATCATAAGAACTCCCCCTTTATTTTATTATTTATAACAATGTGCTTTTGCTTGTCCTCTGCCTCCTTCTTCCTCTTTTCTCTCTCTTGTGAATCCATCTTGTTTAAGATGGATATCCCGCTCCATGCGTTCTTTCTGCTGTACGTTGAGCATGACATATATCTACACTAACAACACATATTTTGTGTACACCTGAAAAGGATTACCTGGCCGCAGATATCGTACAGTTAGCTATTTTTTTTTTTGAGAAGTAGTGTGAAAAAACCATGATCTTGAAAAAGACTTTCTTATCCTTGTGTTTTTTGCTATTAAGAAAGAGGTGGTTGTCCCCTAACTAAATAGAGCTCTTCATATTTTAGATTTTAGTATTACGTTTCTTCCTCTTATAATGTAATAGTGTTGTCCTTATTTTATTTGATCCTAAGAATGGTTATCTCATTATTCTTTGATTGGGCAGCATTTGATACTTATAAAATTTACTGAGAAATATAATATATACAAAATAAGAATATGATCATCCTACTAGAAGGGTATTCTATATTCCAATAAATCTTACGGCCTCCCTAATTCTCCATGTATCTATTTTTAGTGAAATGTGGGAAGTAGAGGGGAAAAAATCCACAAATAGGGATTGCATATATCTTAGTTGCCTACTTTATTTATTACATTTATATGCCGCCCACCTCACAGTTTTAGGCAACTTTAATATTTCAAAACTTCTATTCAGTCCATCATTTCACATTAGAAAGGCACACACTTTGAAAAGTATCCTTGATTGTTTGTGGTGCCAGAATTCTCCCTGGATACTTGTATATAATTTATATGATCTACCACTTCAAGCTGGTAATTATTTTTGCTGTTTTACAGATAGCCATTTGGCTCTGAAGGACAATGCTAGCTATCTCTGGACTATGATTTATACATGGATGTCCTTGGGGTCCATACTAAATGTAATGTTCATTGAACTGTAGTGGCATAGTTTTTTAGATATAGGTATTTTTGATACTTTTAATATCTGTCTGCAGACATTTTAACCATATTAGATCAGGGTAGAAGAATATAAAATCAAAACAACTGATGTATAGTCATATTTTCTGTATGTGTACAGAATTACATCACCATTACACATTAAAGAATGTGTAGTTGATACACATTGCCACTACAACATTAAATAATGTAAATAATGTGTAGTAGATATAGTAGTGATGTCTTCATCTGTTGTGCTACAAAATAGGAGGCACATTTCTGGGACAGGAACAATAAGTAGAAAAAGCTAAGACAAGTTCACATAGAGTCCTGAATTTAAGAAATCCTAAGTCAGTGTTTTAAGAAGATAGCACATCAAAACTGAGAATAAGGACTAGAACTGAGAAAAAGGGGGATGGACACTGGAAAAAACACAGGAAGAAGAAGAGAACCTTTCTAGGAACTGCAAAAGTGAATAAAAATGGGTTGGAAATAAACAATCCAATGTTGTCTGAAAATTGCCTCAAAATCCAAGGTGGTTTGTTTTTTGCAGGATCCAATCTGGATAGCTCACCTCTCTCTCCAGAATGTTTGATTCTGGTGAGAGAGAAGTTCCCTGAGGAGGGGGCTCCAGCACAAGTCCAAAAGCTTGGAAGACAAAACCTCTGGCCCCAGTGACTTACCCAGTTTGGATCCTGCAACATTATCCTGGGATATGTATATTTGTTTTCGTTTGCTTTGTTTTTTCATTGCTTTTTTTAAAAATAGTATAATTACTGGATTACTGATAGATCTCAATTATCCAGATCTATCAGTAACATCCAGTAATCCATGGATATCAGTATGATACAGTTACTGGATTACTGATAGAAAATTGCTCTCTATTGCCTATGTTTCGTAGAATTGGTAATAAGTACCAGCCTGCTTTCATAGGAAACAAGTTCAATTATTTATTTTTAAATTTATCAGATTTCATTAATTATGATATAGCTCTACCTCATTAAATCAAGGATCTGTACTCTATAATCTAATCTAAACTAAATCAAATATAATAGATGCTCCTGAAAATGGTTTGGGAACTGAATGTGATGAATTACGGTGGAACTGTCTGTGGAACTAAATCTATTTTGATGACTTGAAAATTGTTCTGTTTCCTTTCCTTGTCCTTGGTGTATTTGCTTCAATAAGAAAAAGCAGTGAATAGAGATCTGAGTATTTTGCCACATGTCTTATCATGCATTATTGTCATTTTAAGATATCGGTAGGTTTGGGTAATATCCTTGATAATTGCATCCATGGGAATGCTGAAACATAGACAAATAGCTGGTTCTTTGCCGTGTTTTGCTCAGGTCAAAGAGCTCTCTTGATTAAGAATGTTTTCAACGAGTGAATGGACTTTGTGATGGTTGCCACTAACTGGGTGCGGGGATTTCTGGAACACAGAGAAAACATGTTTTGATGCTAAGATAAAAGGAAACAATGTCTTAAATAGACTCAGACGTAATTGCATTTATTTCTATTGTGCCAAGCCAATTTTGACTCTGTTGTGATATTTAAAGCACAATTTGGTCTGATCACGATTTTCTCTGTCAATTATTTTCTCCTATCCTTTCTAGAGTTTTGAGAACCGTCTCCCTAGGCAATCAGGTATCTACTCCCTCAAAGAGATATGATTTAACTCGGGAGGATTGATTTGTATAAGTTATCAGTACTGTATGCTTGAAGATCTGTATGCTTGTGTCTTGTTCCTCCCCCCCCTTTATAATTAGCTGCTGGAGCCGGGGGCTAGAAGGCTCTGCTTTTCTGAAGAAAGCAAGATCTCCAATGAGTGAAAACCTATAGGATTAGAAAGGGCAAAATAGGCGTGATTATTTCATAAAAATATTAAGTAAAGCAAATAGGTATCAATATCAGTATTTTCTTAAACAGACACATCATCATCCCACTCAATCCTAACAACCTGTTCACATGCTTTATATGCACTTAGGGAACAGTTGCAGGAATTGGGTACGTCTAGTTTAATGAAAAGAAGGAATGGGGTGACATGATAGCAATGTTCCAATATCTCAGGGGCTGCCACAAGGAAGAGGAAGTCAATCTATTCTCCATAGCAGCTGAAGACAAGACAAGAAGCAATGGAGGAGAGAACCAACCTAGAACTAAGGAGAAATTTCCTGATAGTGAGAACAATTAATCAGTGGAACAACCTGCCTCCAGATGTTGTGGGTACTTCATCATTGGAGGTTTTTAAGAAGATATTGGACAACCATTTGTCTGCAAAGGTATAGGATTTCCTGCCTAAGCAGGGGATTGGACTAGAAGACCTCCGAGGTCCCCTTCCAGCTCTGTTAGTTTGTTATTCTGACAAAAATGTCCAGAATGTGGACAAACCTGTTGGACCAGAAGCAAACAAATTTAAGCTCGGAAAGGGCTATGAAGACATACAGGAGTTTGACCCACGTGGAGTGTAAATCACAGTGTTAAACTAGAACTCTGCTCCTGCCTCTCCTGGATTTCAAAGGAAAACAGTTTAAAATACTGGGGGAGATTGTGCTGTTAAGTTGGTGGTACAATTACAAGGCCGTAAACTATAGAAACATTTTCAGTATGGCACATGTTAAACCTTTCTGTGGTGTAGTGCTTTGATTTTTAATTTTATGCTCTTGGCAGGCAGGCATGGTCCTTAATAGAATGGGGGCCAGTGGGGAAATGTTTCCAAGCGGTGAGGATCTTATCATAGTGCAATTAATGAATAACAATAAAGAAACAGAAATAACTGAGGAAAACAAATAGGAGTTAGTAATGAAATTTGCCCATTTCCAGCCTATAATAAAGCCGCAAGAAGAAAAGGAGGCTTTTTATTTTTGTCTAGCTGGATTGAAAAGATCAGCAGTTTTTTAATAATATATGGATCTATCATTTAGTCTAATTTTCATGATTTTATATATTTAGTCAGCAAAGAGACAAATCAGCCATATTTCTTCATTAAGCAGAGCTTTCTTTTTTTTTAAAAAAAAAAAAAGGCGAAGGTAGTCCAACTTGGAAAATCATCAGCTGAAATAAGCTAATTTTGTCTGATTTACTCTTGGCCCGATTCAGAGCTGTAACAAATTCAACTGATCAGCATATAATCTCATTAAAGTAGCTCCTTGCTTTCAGTGTAAAACTTTATTATTATTATTATATCCATCCTCCTTATCCAAAGTGGCGTCTTTTAATGAAGTAGACACAATCCATGAAAGCTCATATATCAATATAAAAGTTTTAATGTGCCACAAGACTGCTTTCTGGAGCAGAGTAATATGAACGTCTCTCTAAAGATAGTCATATAAGAAATGGGGGGTTGTCCAATATCATAAATGCATTTCCTTATACTGAAAGTTGGAGACAGCAGATAATCTATGATTGGGAATAAATATTTTTCTTTTTTTATATACCTTAGTATTCTTCATTGAACTGAATACTATAGGAACAATTTCTACGCAGGATGCAGTCTGACTACTAAACTGTTGCTTTTCAGATTATTCTAATTCTCCATGCTCCAAAATGTTTGCCTTGTTTACCACAAAGATGGGGAAGGAGAGAGAAAAAAAGTTGAGTTTGTATCTGATCTCAGACTACAGGACATGTCAGTGTTCAAATATTCACTTATATCCATCACTACAGGAAAGCAAAGCTACTTGTGTGGTTTGAAACCTTGCAGGTCAGCTATTCACATATTACTGCACTGTATGGGGTTTTAAACCACAAGAGTATGTGGGAAATAGCTACTAGCTGCAAGCATTCCTGATATGTATACAAATTTATTTGTACATTTATAGATCATACTGAATATGGATGTAATCTCTTTTATTTTATTCATCCAGATCACTAGTAATACAAATCAACATATTGACATTTTTTTACCAGTGTAACCACCAAACTAGGAAAATTCCAAGCAAATCAGGGAGTATAACGTATATATTTTTAAAGAGGAAAAAATCTGCATTTTACAGAAGTTGCCACAATGCGCCTATGCCCATGGTGGCGAACCTATGGCACGCGTGCCATAGGTGGCACACAGAGCCCTCTCTGTGGGCACGCGCCGTCACCCCAGTCCTAGGCCTTCAGCTGGGTTTTATAAAATCTTTTTGCTTTAGGCCTCCGCCACTGTGTGCAAAAACAAAAAAAAAAGAATCAATCAATTTCAACTTCTCGCGGGAAATAAAAAGATCTCACAAAGTTGGAATTGATTAACTTTTTAGTCCCACCCAGTCTGCCGTTACCACCACAGCCACGCCCACCCAATGGGCCACCCCACCCAATGGGCCATGCCCACCCAATGGGCCATGCCCACCCAATGGGCCACGCCCACCCGGCACCCAACGATACATAAGTGGGTTTTGGGTTGCAGTTTGGGCATTGGGTCTCTAAAAAGTTCGCCATCACTGTCCTATGCTATTTATTTACTCTGGATCTACCTGGGATGAAATCCTCATTCTCTCGAGGATTAGCTTTGGGTGATTCATTATCTATAAATATAAGCTGTCAAACAGTTAAAAGCTGATTTTTCTTCTGATCCATTGCATGAAAATTTTGCTGATAGAGCTGGTCTCTTCTAATTCATTTAATGCAGTTTGCTCAGTCTTCTGAACTTTGCTACCAAAAGTTAAGGAAGGGTCAATCTGTCTATTTCTGTTTCATAAAGCTTCTGATATCTTTAACTAATTTCTCATATTTTAACCCATTTCTCACATTTTAGCCCATATCTAACATTATTCATATTTTCAAGAAAACGTTTCCTGAGATCACATTGTTTTTGTGTACAATTTATCTAACTATATAAACATGGCTTCTTTATATATTCAGTTTGTCAAAGTACAAGCTGCATTTCAGAGTCCAGGAAAGCATATATCATTTCAGTGCATTATTGTATGTTTTGAAAATGGAAATACACATCAGAATTCAAACAGATTGAATTACTTATCCTTCCCTACACAGAGCTCCCTTAATCCAGATTCATTGGCTTGAAACCTGAAACTGATGGGACTCAGATCAAAACATCTAGATGGGAAGTTGATCTGTTTTTTATTATTAATGATTTAAATTGCATCTGTTGGCATTCATTGATATGAATTGCATATATTTTACACAGTCAGTATGCTTCCTTTCTTTTTGAAACCTACTGTCAATATGAATTTGCACATAAAACTGGAAACTCATTTATTTTTACATCTTTCTTTACAATCTTATAGGGATCTTATAAATTATCTTATGTAGACTGAAATTCAAAACAAATAAATTTAACAGTGACTCCTGGTAAACTGTGAATCTAAGAAAAACACAAACAGGTCATTTTTATTTTTGAAATGTTTCCTTTGCTAGACTGAAATAAAGCAGAATCTAAATGTTTGTACATAAAGTACATACATGTGTACATGTATGTGGATGTGATTATGTGCAATGAAGTTGAGTGTCAACATTAAACAACATTGTAGATAGATTTTCTCCATGATGATTTGTCCTTAACCTGGAAGGACTTTTAGGTCTTCCAATAGTGCATCTATTCTAACAGAGAATAATTAGTTTTTCTGGAAAACATTTGTAGGCTGGGAATTCTTTTCTTTTAATGTTTCTTTCAGCCTTTATAGAAAAATATAACTCCTTTCATAATTTCATTACTGAGGGCAGGAAGAACAGAAGGATTGCATAAAATCCAATTTGGTCTAGTGATGAAAGCATCAGACTAGAAACCAGGTAATTATGAGTTCTAGTCCTGCCTTAGGCATGAAAACCAGGCAGGTGACTTTGGGCCAATCACTCTCTCTCAGCCCAACATACCTCACAGAGTTGTTGTGGCAAAAATAGAAGGAGAACGGAGTATTAGATATGTTTGCTGCCTTGAGTTATTTCTAAAAATAATAAAGGCAGGATAAAAAAAATCTAAAGATAGTGATAATTCTACAGCATTTTCCTTGAATTATTATTAAGAAAAATAAATATATTGTTTCTATATATTATTTTTTTAACTATTGTCATTTCTTTTGCATATATTTAACAATCTCATTTCATATTGATTTCACTGTTACTGCCTTAGACATCCAGAGAACGTTCTTCCAATAGCCTTCTGGCTTATTCATGTGGTATTTCACAAAATGTAAATGAGCAGCAATGTTTTTTGGGGGGAGAGAATAGGGATTTCCTCCTTGCAATCTTGTGCACCATTGTTGTTCAGTGTTCTCCTGATAGCAGTCTCATAAATACTGACATTCACCAATGCAAAAGAGGCCTTTAGTCCCATAGGCTTTATCCATTCAGTTATATGCCTTGATGAATAAACCTGGTTGGGTAACCACTCTGGGGGCAAGGACTAATAATCCTGATGATTACCTCCATTTGTCTATGATCTGCTAGACAATAGTCTTGATGCTGTTCGGTTGCTAAGTTGTGCCCAACCCTTCGCGATTCCATGGACCATAGCATGCCAGGCCTTTTTGTCCTCCACTGTCTCCTGGAGTTTGCCCAAATTCATGTTCATTGCGTTGATGACACTATCTAACTATCTCATCCTCTGCTGCCCCCTTCTCCTTTTGCCTTCCCTCTTTCCCAACATCGGGGTCTTTTCCAATGAGTCCTCTCTTCTCGTTAGGTGGCCAAAGTGTTTGAGCTTCAGCTTCAGAAGCTGTCCTTCCAAAGGACAGTCAAGATTGATTTCCTTTAGGATTGACTGATTTGATCTCCCTGCAGTCCAAGGGACTCTCAAGAGTCTTCTCCAGCACCACAATTCAAAAGCAAGACAGTAGATTGGTGGAGGCCAAATTCTTTGAAAATAGCTTTGTAACCTTTTCAGCGTGGTGAGTATCAGCAACTGTTTTTTGGAAGTCCGTCCTCAGGAATCTCCTTTGTCCAAATTTTGACATACTTCCATACCCAGGCGGTGAATAATTCTGTTGTTTAATAAAGTAGGACCTCCCACACTAACATCTCATTATCATCTCATTAATTGAAACACCTGACTCTAATTTCCCCTTCAAATGAACTGATCGTCCTAGGGATTTACATACTTTTGCCACACACAAATATGTAGCTTTGGATCATTTTCCCTGATGAATAAATGGACAAGTTGTGGTGATAAAAGGTATTTCCCTCTCCCCCCTTACAGATGTATATTTAAACCATATTCAAAGTGATTTTGTTGCTTTAGGTGAGCCAGTTTTGGGGCACCAATATAATGTTTTTGACTCATTTGTTTAATGTTCTCTTTATATGGTTTGAAGACTTGTGTGGAGAACAGATCATGATTTAGATCAGGGGTAGGCAACCTTGGCTCTTTTATGATTCGTGGACTTCAACTCCCAGAATTCCTGAGCCAGCATTTAAGAACCGTTGTACATTCGGTTAACATTACTTGAATGAAAGAAGAAAACATAACTCATTTCTCTTTTTTAAAAATATATTTTATTAATTTTTTAACATAATCATCTTAATATTTGATAAACAGCGTGTTGTCTGGGCTTATATTTAAAAGCAATCAATAACAATTAATTTCTATAATTCCATAATCCACATAGTAGTTTTCCTTGATTTTCTCTTCTTCCAATATATTCTCTTTTATCAATCTTAAATTAGTGCATTTCTTAATATTTTGATAACAATTGAATATAAACATTTTTCTAGTGTTTCTACAAGTAACAACACATCAATATAAAGCTTCTTTTCTAATTGATAATCTTAATTACCTTGTCATAAATCCTGTTTTTAGAGTTCTTATTTGGATTTGTTTTCCCCACAATGTTCAAAACATGCTTACCAGTTAAGATTTCCTCAGAGTTTACACTTAAGTATTTAAATCTTTTTCCTCATACTAGCCATCCAAACAATTTTACATTTCTCATATCTTAAAACAAAAAAGAGAAGAAAAAAAGGAAATAGCATACTACTTGAGAAACATGTCCCTCTTAAACTAAAATTCATTTATATCCAGAATTTTTCTATGTCTTTAACCATATTCAAACAGGTGTTTAATCTTTAGATATTCCATCCGATAAATCCCATCATCTAATTTCTTAATTCTAACTTTAGCCTTTTTTTTTTTTTTGCCAAACATCTTTCCTAATCAGTATGCTCCGCTGGACCAGAAGATCTTCCCATAGTCTTGTAGATGTTGTTATAGGTACAATAGACAAGCCAAGTAAGAAGTTTTTGTAGGAATGTTTCACCCCTTCATTTTCATTGAAAATCTTTTTCATTCTTTCTCTCTTGATTTCTCTTATCATTTTTTATCTCTCAAGTTCTTGTAGTTCTCCTGACAGCTCTATAGTCCATTTTGTCAAATCTTTTTCTTGTCCTCAGACTTATTTTGCAATCTTGAAGTGTAGGTTATCTTTTCCATGTCCGATATTTCCTGCAAGTTTTTCTCCGCCTGGGTTAAGTCATAATTACTTCCATTGTTGGGTTCCATTTTTAAATCTTTTTCCTCTGGGTTATGTTCAGCTATCTGCTTTATTTGATCACTCTTTTTTATTTTCTGAGATTTTTTTTGTTGTGAGGTTAAATTGAAGATGTGTTCATTTATATTTTCAAAGTTGTTTTTAATTTCCTTGTGGTTTGAAGTCATTGTCATCTGTATTAGTTACAGTATAGCATACATTTCCTCCTGGAAAGTATTTGTTTTTTCTTGATATGTTCTTTCTGCAGATGTCTGATGTTCCATGATAGCCAAAAATCAAAGTTTTCCTTTGTCTGCAAACAGCTTTAGAGTCACAGTTCAATAAGTATTTATAATCCAGGAAGATCAGGTTTTTTTCCTAAGGTTTATGGTTCTCGCTTTGTAGATAGTTCAAAATGTTTTCTTTTCTTTGTTGCAGCTGTTCTCTCTTTAGTTAAAACATTGAAGGTCATAAAAACAGGTTATCTTTTTCTGGGCTTTCTGCCAATTCCTGTATCAGAGCAACTACAATTATATATTTTCATCCACCACTAGATGTCAGCACCAGTTCATTTTTCATTTTTCAAAACAAGCAATTACTTTCTTCTGTTTTCATCAATAATCTTTTGAAAAGAAAATCAACTAATTCCACCAGTTTCAAATTTATCCAGATTTAAGTTTTATATTCATTTCATTTCCATATATTTCTGTTCCCCATAAAAGTTTAATTCATTGCTTCCGTCTGTGAGAGGATGGAGCAAAAATCCCCCTCCTTCTCATTTTTGAAGGATTTTTGCTTCTTGGGTTTTTTTATCGAGGAAATCATTATCAAGTAGAATAGAGAGAATCAGTATTCCTACCCAGTTCCAAACACATTTACGATCAAGCTTAAATTAGTGATTTTTGGCTTCGGCTGCTTGTAGCTTGGGCTAGACTCTGTTTTTTTTCTGCTGGTTTTTGGAGGGCTTTCCCCAGATGACCAGATCAACCGCCATCTCTTCAGTCAGCAGGGCACCCCTCCTTCTTTGTTGCCTCTAAATGGGCATGTTTAGGCCCATTTAGGGTCCCCGGTCAGAAAACAAAATCGGCTGTAGGGTGAGGAGCCCCACAATCCCTCGGCTGCTGCACTACTGCACAAGACCAGAAGCTTCCTAAGGCCAGAAAACATACAATAGTGGCCAAAATTGTGGAAACCTTTTGGGAAAAGTGTATTTTTGAGGTTTGATGGCTAATAACACCACTTTTGGGGGGAGTAGTACCATAATATTATATATCAATGGAAAGATAATTTAATCAACAATGTAATGCAACATAGTTTGTTCAATTGTCTGTACTGTATTCTATGAAAAGTTATAGCCAAGTAACCAGAAAAAGGAAGCACAACTTGCTTAGGTTGATATCAGGTAGCTTTCCTTCATCTGATTGTAGCCAATGAGCATGAGTGTTTAGAGAGCCAATCAGGTGTCATCTTGTTTTGGCAATGAGCCAATCAGATCACAGTAGGATTCAGTTATTAATGTCATGTTTTGAAGCTGAGAGGAGGACATTTGTCAGTGTGTTATGTGGTCGCTATCAAGTTGGTTGGTGTTTTTTTCCTTTCATTTAGTGAGCTTGTAAAACGTAATAAAATTAAAGTAATGGTGCAAAGAGTTGACTGGTTGCCCAGAAAGCGATGTAAAATAGTATTATTAAGTGAACAAGGCTACAGTTATAAAGAAATTAGAAGAAAAATTGTTGGAAACTTAACCAAAGGTGGCATTTCTACTGTACACTTTTCCCAAAAGGTTTCCACAATTTTGGCCACTACTCTAACTCATTTCTCAATGACATCTTTCTTTAGAAATAGATTATTAAATCTATCTGAAAAGTTGGTAGCAGTATTAAATCTAACTAATAATGGAACAAAATCTGTAATTTACTAATGAATAATAGATTAGTAAATAATAACTAAATGAAAGCAGGTTTTATTCTTGATTCAGCCTTGCTTGATGTCATATGCCTTTCCTTTGCAAACTGGATCAAATGCTTTTCAGACAAAAGCAGGGGAGATAATCGCTTGACAAATAAAAGGTGGTTTTTATTTGTCTGTGTTTCCTATCATCAGAACCATAAAAAGCCAACTACACAGGGAGCCTTCCTATCCCTCTGGTATGCCAGCTGTTATCTGCTGTGTGAATGAGAATGACAGTACTTTGTGCTGAAGCTTTCCAGCCCAGATGTTTTGCATAGATTGACTGTGTGCCATAAACATATTCTTGAAGTACTTGTCAATTGGCGTTAAGAATTATATTCAACTTTAAAATGACTGGTGTGCTTCAGTACAAGTATTTCTTGAGAGTGGATTTTTGTTATTGTTTGTTTTGCTTTGCTTTTGTGTCTCTGGCTTTGCCTTCCTTCCCCAAACTGGCATAATAATTTTCTTAAAGGGAAACTAAACACATGCAGCTATAACATGGCCTCATTGAAACAATCCTAACATTGTCTTTGTCTATATGGGGTGGCTTTGGCAGACAGTGAATTTCAGATAAGTATCAGACAATTTATCTTGTTAGATGGTTTGCATATGAAGAGTGTACAGATGTATGGAGTCTGAAAAAAATATGGGCCTGTTATTCAAACAGTATCCCTTCTTCTAATGTGACCCTGTATACAGGATTTTAAAGGCCATCACTTGTCCCCTCTACATAGTGTCCCTTTACAGCCTGAAAACCAAACACAAATCATGCATGAAGAGGGTAGTAAGGGCACACCTTTTCATTATCTGCTCTTTCTTTTACCATTGTCCTCTCTGAGTAGAGCCTATATGCTTGCAACTTGTACATATCCATCTTCCCCATGTGTGTGAAAACCTTCTGTTTCCAAAGTGCCTATTGAAACATCCAGGTTACAAGGTCTCAGATTGAAGTTGTCTTTCCGAAATAAAAGAAAAAGTGCTAAAGTTAGAGATGGCACTGCCTGACAATAAGCACTTCCAGATCCTATGGAGAGAGCAACTATAATATAAGATTTATATTACAATCGAATATTTGTAGCTTGGTTGTTTTCTTGCAGATGTTTTAGTACCCAACTCGGTGACTTCATCAGTGCATTGATTATGATGTCACCTACTTGGGTGATGAAACATCTGCAAGAAAACAACCAAATTCAGAGAGCACTAAGGATCCCATAGCTATACCAGTATTATTATATTGGTAACACGAAAACGATGAAGAGATTAAGGCCTTGCTTGCTGAAAAACACCACCTCTACCGTGCTCATCAGAATGACCCGTCTTCAATTGCAAAGAAAAATGCTTTTACTAACACTCGCAGGATTGTACAGAGCAAGCTCCGCAAGATGCAGGACTCCTGGTTGAGTGCCAAAGCAGATGAAATCCAGAGGTTTGCTGATAGAAACGATGAAGCTCTTAAATCCCTGTATGGACCTCAGCCCTCAGGAAGCTCCCCTTTATTGGATTCGAGTGGTGCAACTCTCATCACTGAGAGGAATCTGATTTTACAGCGTTGGGCTGAGCATTTCCACTTTGTGCTGAATCGCCCATCCACCATCAATAATGAGGCCATCGACAGAATACCCCAGGTGGATATCAACTATAGCCTGGATGTCCCACCATCAGAGGCTGAAACCTCACTGGCCATCAGTCAGTGTTCCAGTGGTAAGGCACCAGGATCTGATGCAATCCCAGCAGAAGTCTATAAGGCTGGTGGTGCTGTGCTTGTTGAAAAACTCACCCAGCTGTTCCGGTCTTTCTGGAAACAAGGTTCCATCCCTCAGGAACTGAAAGACGCATCCATCGTGCACCTCTACAAGAGGAAAGGAAATCGACAAGTCTGCGATAATTATAGAGGAATATCACTTCTCTCCGTCGCAGGCAAGATCTTTGCACGAATGTTGCTAAATCGCCTGATTGACCGTCTGGAACAGGGTCTACTACCTGAGACCCAGTGTGGTTTCTGCAAAGAACGTGGCACGGTGGACATGATCTTTGCAGCTCGACAACTCCAGGAGAAATGTCAGGAGCAGAATCGTGACCTATACACCACCTTCGTGGATCTCACCAAGGCTTTTGACACAGTTAGTCGTGAAGGATTATGGCGCATTATGTCGAAGTTTGGGTGCCCTGACAGATTTATTCTGATGGTATGGCAGTTCCATGATGGCATGGCAGCTCGTGTTCTGAGTAACGGTGAAGCTTCAGAGGCTTTCCCTGTCACAAACGGCGTTAAGCAAGGCTGTGTGCTGGCACCAACCTTGTTCAGCATGATGTTTTCAGCCATGCTGTCTGACGCCTTTCAGAACAGCTCAGTGGGAGTCAACCTGAGGTACAGAACCGATGGGAAATTGTTCAACCTGCGCAGATTCCAGGCTGTCACCAAGGTAAAGGAGACTGTGCTACAAGATCTTTTCTTTGCTGATGACTGTGCCCTTAATGCAGGATCGGAGCAGGAAATGCAAGCCAGCATGGACAAATTCGCAGCCGCTTGTGACAACTTTGGCCTCTTCATCAACACGAAGAAAACTGAAGTGATGTACCAGCCAGCTCCAAAAGCCCAATACCAAGAGCCTACCATCACAGTGAAGGGACAAAAACTGCAAGCAGTGGANAGAGTGGTTTTTAACCGGTCCGATGTGACCTTTTCCAGCTGTTCTGCCGCTTCTGAAGTGAGACAAGAGGCCAACACCCGCAGACCCTGAGCATCCAGCTGCCTGGCCAGCTGGTTCCCAAAGCCAGAATCACAGCCTGTGATGAAGACATATTTTTCCGTCAGGTTCTCCACCATTTGTCTTTCCAGGTACCAACGGCAAAGGAGGAAAAGGACAGCCACCAGGACAGGCAGAAAGAGCCACATAGCTGAAACCTGCCTGGAAGAATGAGAGAGAATGGAGAAACTAGCTGTCCTTAAATCCAGGTACAGGTCAAATATAATACCGATCCTGTTCCAGAGCTGAACATCAGCTAAGATGATTAAGATCAGAACAACTGCATGTTGCAAGGCATCATGACGTTCAGAGTAGATACACCCATTATCCATTTTCTGATTTATCATTGTAGAGAGGCAGGACCTGGTTTCCAGTGTGATTAGATTTAGAGGACACCTGCCCCCCTTCCCCTTTGAGCAACAGTCAAAAAACCACACAGCATATTTCCTCAGAGAGGTAATTCTGTTCTCCTTGGAAAATATTATGGGGTGTTTTGTGCAACAATCCACCTTAGAGTGATCTACAATGGAACAGTCAGCAAGGGATGTTGGTGTTTCTTTCTTGTAGAACCATAATATTTGCACATCCCAAAGTGGCTTAGTCACTTTATATATATATTAAAAACTAAAATGCAAGTAAGAATTATTTACATATGCTGTTGCAAATAACAGAATAACCATCTAATATTCACTGTTGTAGTCATGGTAACCAATTGATTGATTCCATTAAATTAGTTCAGTGAGCTACCATATCAGTACAGCACAGATACAGGTCAAATAAAGTAACCTATCCTGTTCCAGAGTACAACATGACATAATATTTCATCAGCTCAGATTTATCTCAAGATTATTGGTTGCTTAGTCTTAGAACATTGCGATATCTTCATTGCCCAATTTTTTAGCCACTAGCACTTTAATGAAATCAGTGAAGAAGTCTATGACTACATGACTAACATTGTTTTTGATCTGAGAAACCAACTTGATACGCCTATAAATCTTTCTTCTGTGAAGGATTCCAAATGAAATCAGCAATAAAAGAGCACCAAATCTAAATTAATATTTAAATGTGTGCTGTTCATATGTTTACATATTAGTGTGCTAAATGCTGATGATTTATAAACCTGTACAACATTATTTACAATTTACTCTTAAATCATTTCTTTCATCTGAAGGTCTTTGTCAATACAGTAAGTGGGTAATCTGAGGTACAGAACCGATGGGAAATTGTTCAACCTGCGCAGACTCCAGGCTGTCACCAAGGTAAAGGAGACTGTGCTACGAGATCTTCTCTTTGCTGATGACTGTGCCCTTAATGCAGGATCGGAGCAGGAAATGCAAGCCAGCATGGACAAATTTGCAGCCGCTTGTGACAAATTTGGCCTCTTCATCAACACGAAGAAAACTGAGGTGATGTACCAGCCAGCTCCAAAAGCCCAATACCAAGAGCCTACCATCACAGTGAAGGGACAAAAACTGCAAGCAGTGGACCAATTTACGTATCTTGGTAGTACCCTCTCCCGCGCAGTGACAATTGACATTGAGGTCAACTGTAGAATTGCCAAGGCAAGTTCTGCATTTGGCAGACTGCGAACTAATGTGTGGGACCGCCGTGGAATAAGCCTTGCTACTAAGCTTAAGGTTTACCAGGCAGCAGTGCTAACTACCCTGATGTATGCTAGTGAGACCTGGACAGTGTACAGGAGGCACGTTAGGCAACTGAATTACTTCCACATGACTTGCCTTCATAGAATTCTGAGGATCCGGTGGCAGGATAAGATACCAGATACAGAGGTCCNAAGCCCAGATGCGCTGGGCAGGCCACGTTGTAAGGATGCCAGACCATCGCATCCCTAAACAGCTCTTCTATGGTGAGCTGTCTCAAGGAAAGCGATCGCACGGGGGACAAAAGAAGCGATACAAAGACACGCTGAAAGCATCTCTCAAGTCCCTGGATATCGACACCATCTCTTGGGAATTTTTGGCGCATGATCGACCAACATGGCGTACCCTGGTTTACCAGGGGTGCCAGACATATGAACACAGGAGGACAATCTCGGCACAAGAGAAGCGAGCACTCCGTAAAGCCAGAGCTGCAAATGCTGAAGCAACAGTGTCCACATTTCTCTGTTCAGTATGTGGCAGAACATTCCGTGCTAACATCGGTCTCATCAGCCATCTACGAACACACCGTTGATGGCCCACAATCCACAAGATGTCAAGGTCTTCATCGAAAATCGATGGACAAACAACATATTGGTAACAGATGCAAGAAAAACTAGATGCCACAGGGAGCTCTGCTTTTCTTTTCAAAGCAACATAACTCCATCATTTCACCAAAGAGATCTGCCTAATTGTCTTGTCTGGCCTTTTCTTGCAGTTATTAATTCATAATCTTGCCGGATATGCTTTCATTTAATGCTAAATTAGAAACTAACTCATGGATAAAAGTGTTTTACATGTCAAATTCATTGGTAAGCAGTTCATTACTTGAATGATCTCTGATTTCCATGTACAGTTAAATGTAAACTAGAGTCATAAATTGCAAGTTTGTAGGGCATACCACTCGTGATGTCACTCTGTTTCCCTCTTAAATTGCCAGTAAATCCCTATTGTTTTCAAGATTAGAAAATTAGAAACATTTATTACCAAATCCAGAAAACTGAATTTAATATGATTTTGGCTGATTTGCTAATCATAATAAATAGTATTGATTTTGTAGAGGATAACAGAAGCCTGCTTTCAGTTCTTGTTTATTACATTTGCCTGTTCTAATAAGTCTATCATAATAAGTATTCTTATTCCCACACAGCACAGATACTCTCGAATTTCTGGTACCTGTCCATCATAAATTCTTGCAAATTCAAGCCCTTCTCTCTGTAGTGCTTATGAGAGCAGTGTACAATTTAATTTAATTCACATTTTGCATTTCCAGTTTGGAAACTTGATTTTTGAGAGCCTAAGGAAGATGGCTAAAATCTGTGGAAATTTGAGCTCACTATTATGATTCAAAAAGCTATCTCCCAAAATCCCAGAGATAATTTACAGTAATTTTATGATAGGCCAAAATCCAGAGGATTTCAATTGGTGTCTTTTAGATTTTTGCTCTTTGCCTTTTCTTAATTTTTCTTTATTAATTTCTTTATAAATGTAAAAATTACTCTGATTCCTGTAGTCTTACACACACAAAGTCCAATCTATTCTTAATTTCAATCCATTTTCTACCTAGGCTGCTCTATTTCCCAGTAATATCCTAGGAAGGAGAAGGGGCCTGGCAACACTTTTCTTTTATAACCTTTTGGATCAGCTATATAAGAGGCAATTTTTTACCAATAGAACATGATTAGGATTGCCTGACCAGAACTGTAAAAAGAACGGACATTCTGGAATTAAGGGGTATGAACAATGGGATATATGTTACTTTCCATGCCAGTACAAAGGTATTACAGGTCCAAGATGAGTCTGCCATTCAGGGAAAAAAAGGCTTTTACTGCTTCTTGAGTCGATACCAACCTACTGCTCATTTCAACTTGAAGTGTAAGAAATCTTTCTACTACGGTATATTACCAGTTCTACATACTAATGACCTGTAACTATGATTGTTTACAAAACGTCTTTTACTACTGTTTTCATTAGAACCCAGATAAGAACATCTATCGGCATTTACTTTCATGGTTTTATAGTTTTCTCTGTGTGTATATATGCATGTGTGTTTGTGTGTCAAGAAAATAACTTGGGCCACTTAATCTGCTACCTGTAAGGTTTTGCTAGTTAGCAGCATACAATATTTGCCTCTTCGTTTCCAGTATCCTACATTCCTGCCCTAAAATGTTCCATGTTCATATCTGGATCAATTTCCTGGCTATTCATTTCATGTAAAGGTGGTTCAGTCTATCTTTAAAATCCCATTTTATTCAGCCACATAATTTAGTCCTGTAGCAGCTAGAAGAGATGACTTTTGAATTGTTATGTTGCTTAATTGTAAACTGTTGCAAGGCGTTTCACTGATCATAAAACACAAGTTGTGAGTATAATCCAACTTGCACTTTGAACAAATCATCCCTGGTGCTTAGAAACAGCATTTACTGACAAGGGAATGATTCAGTAGTACTGTATTCAATATAAAGAAATCTTCATGCAATTTGCATATAGATATACAAGAAAACTGCTGTGCTCTTGTTGGCTATCCCACTGTAATTAATTTGTCCATTTCTTAATTGGATATGGAATCTGTCCTAGCATGTTATTAATTTGGTGGTCTCACTTTATTAAAATGATAGGTAACCTACCGAGAATAATACCATTTTAATACCACACAATTGGGTAATGGATTTCCAGTGTGCCTCTGCTTACTGATCACTACAATCATAGAATGCTCTCCCATTCTACTCTTCACCCTCTGTTATACATTTTGGGGAATATAAGCTACATTATCCAAATTAAAGGCTCAAGATAAATGGGATTTAACACTGTTTTTGTCCATGAAATTGAAGGTTTTGTGCAGAGAAATGAAATGTAGAGAAACGAGTGGTGATTTTTGGTATATAACACAGTAGAAGAAATGGAATCTGTGCGGTTGTTAGTATAACATAGAGGTGGATTTGTAACACCTACAAAAGCTATTTATTTGCTGATACTGCTTGCTAGCCATGGCTGAGGTCAAAGAATTGCCAGCTGAGCACTGCTAGGCAGCTATTACAGGCACTTTTAAAGTGGAGTCCAAATAGCATTTCTCTAAATCTAGGATGAAAAAAAGGTGATGTGCCAACCAGGTAGTTGCATTAATTATATTGCTATTTTCTTGCTGTGCCCTCATATATATTTGGTGTCCAGATGTGGCTCCTTGGTTGGTTTTATTATAGTAAATGGTGCATGCCTTCATTTAATAATAAATTCCAAATAAATTATCATGGGTATCTAACAATTTTTGGTATATGTCTAAGCATATTTCAAGCCCCAGGAAAATGAATATGCAATTATTATTCTGCTCTTGTTTCTTCGGTTAACCTGCAATCTGGATTCCAAATGTTGAAAGGACAAATTTACCTCTTTCTCTTGATATTTTCTCAGTATGTTTATACTGCACTTTGTGTTTCTGTGTGTGCGTGTATGTGCGTACGTGTGCCAAAGAGAGAGACAAAGTTGTCTTTGAATTCATGTGGCATCTTAATTCCTGATTGGCTTGACCAAAATATCTACCAGTTTCTCCTGCTTCTTCCTTGGATGTGCCAAAGTATCACAAAATTTAACAGTAACTGTTTTAGCAAGATTTTCAAGATTTTCACATGATGTTATTTTAGATGTTGGAAGTCTCTCCTGGAGTGGCATCATCTAGGACCAGTCGATTTACTTCAGTCCAGTCTAACTTTGAACTTTTGAAAAGATTTTATGGAAAGTATGTCAGTTCTCACTTAAGAACTAGGATATCAAAACTAGCCGTGCTATTTACAAATCCTGATTCAGCGTGAGTACCTTACAATGGTGCTGTTTTAATAGGCTTTCTCTTAAAGCGTCCTGTTAGAATTTGGCCAGATATATAATTTTTATTGTTTTCTACATGACGATTTTCATGACGTGCATGCAAAAGGCAAGAAATAATAAAAGGTCTGGTTCTAATTACATTTACAGGTTCTTCATTAATGTCACACTGTGAAAATGCAGTTCATCCAAAATGGAACAAAAGCAAAAGAATTAAGCTGGAATAAAGTCATACAGCAGGACGGTACCAGGAAATATTAACAAAGATATCTGAATGTGTGGTATGACTAATTACAATGGCTATTGTGGAACTTTAGACATACCTTACCCTCTTCTTCCAATGCGAGAAAGCAATGACAAGAAAACATAATTACCAGTTTTCAGTTCTTGTCTTGTATTCAGGATGTATTCATGAAATGTCAATAGCCCTTATTTTTTTATTAATGTAGTTATGAGGACAAAAACAGGTCTGGAAAAAAGCAGGAGCTGAGCTGAGAGCTTTTAAATAGCTGCTGCTTGTTTTTCCTTCCTTTTTTGTTTGGGTTTATGTCTTTGGACATACTAGACCTTGGCTAGCTATGGAAACAATCCCATTCTGTTACCACTGGATCTTAATGTTTTCAAAGGATAAGCACTGGATAAAGAGAATACTGTATATAATAATTAGAATAGTATCATAAAACCTGCTCAGTGCAGAGTTCCACAAAAGCTCCAGAACTCGACCAATATCCCATGGTTCTAGGCATCACGGTTTTGACTTTTCCCAACCTGATCTTACTTTTGCCATTGCGGAATATCATCTTGCTGCAGCTGGCTTAATGGTGAAGCCTCTTGAAATAATTTTGATTTGTGCTTTAGTCCTCTAATGTATTAGTCAATCTCTAAGATTGGTGACATCTACAGACCTGAATAGCACAGGGCTGAGGATGGAGCCCTGGAAAGCCCACTTAGAACTTTCTTTAGGTCCATGCAGAACCAAATACAGACACTATACTGGTGGAACTATTCAACAGGTTGCAAATCCATTTTTAGTCCACATTTATCCTTTCTTCTCAATCCCCTTGCTTCATCTATAAAAAGACAGTATTAATAAAGCCTGCCTGGAAGATAACCTTCATTTGGAAGTGAGGTCCTTAATCTCATATTCCTCTAGTGCTTTTTTTCCTCCTCTTTAATCATAGAATTATATAATTAATGAAAAGACTGTAGCATGCTTCTAGCCAAGTCTTCTCTCCTGAGTGGAAGATCTATACCAAGTATATAGATATATCAGCTTGTGTCATCTGGAAATGGTAATCCAATACATCAGAATGGCATCTCCTTGGGGAAAGTGGAATTTATACTGTCCAGATTTTTCTTTGTTACCTTCAGCAAATGAGATCTGCTTGCTTCTCAAAAGATTGAGTTCTATTATATCTTGCTATTAGTTGTTAGGGTTTTTTTTTGTTCAAGTTGACATAAAATTAGTTGCCCTGAAAATTCAGCTGGTTCTTGTACTTCCTCTGCATTAGAAATAGCAAACCTGTACTATCTTCTCTGTGTAACTCTTCTGATGTTCGAAGACCACCATTGTATTTTCTTTTTGGTCAGCTCCCCCAGACTAAACACCCCTAGCTTGTTCAATTATTCATCATGTGATTTAAGTTTCAAATTCCTCCTCATCCTCGCTCAGTGTAATAAAAATCAGTGCTACCAGGAAAAGTCCATTATATTAATATTAGTCTGTAAACAAGTGATGGACTTTCTTGACTATTTCTGGAAATCGTCTCAAAATGATTATTATAAGTGAATCCTGGCTCAAAGCCCTACATTAAGTATACTATTAAAATTGTATTCCACATTTTTGACACTTGAAGGAATGATCAACTACTTTTCTCTGCTCAAGGGTCTTCCAAAAAAAACCCAAAAACGAGGCAGCATTTTAAATTTGTTTAATTCCCGTTTTGCCTGATCTTACAGGATACCAACAGGGGTCCACACAATAATTGATTCAGGGCATATGCATGTAAAATTGGTGCTACAATCATGGCTAGCATGCTGATATAGCTTAACACGAACATTTCTCATAGTTATTCCCTGCAAAGAACGAGATACAGTTTAATTCCTAAGGTGACATATCTAAAGTTCATGTTGATGTGGAAGACATCCCTTATCTCCTCCTTTAGGGATTGATAATTAGTTTTGGGGAAGCCAACATTTGTAGAGTCTTGGCAAATACTATCAGTTCCTCACAGATTAATTTTAATATGATAGGACTTTTTGAATTTTGAAAAATATTTCAATCAACTTTCTTCTAACAATATACTCTGAAAATTGTAGGAGCTCACTGATTTGTGAAGTCCAAACTTTTAGGACACTTATAAGTCTATGAAGGACTGAACAAGAAATAAGATTAAATCTCCTCAAACAGATTTCTGCAATCTGCAAGGGAATAACAGGTTTACCATATTTTTCCGTCTATAAGACGCACTCGTATATAAGACGCTCTCCGTGCCAATCAGCTGTTCAGCGGAGCGCCGAACAGCTGAGCTGGCAAATCTGCAAGTTCAGCCAGCAGAAGATCTTGCCCCTCCCCCCTCCCGTTAGTGGCAAGCTCACAGGGGCTTGACACCTGCACCAGGTGGCATGGCAACCCACACAGGCATGCCCTGGGCTGCGGAGGTTACCATTATTTTTCCATGTATAAGACGCACCTGATTTTTGAAGAGGATGTTTGCAGGAAAAAATAGCATCTTATACCCCAAAAAATACGGTACTTATTTATCCACGAATTCAGTTAAACTTTGACAGTTTTCAGGAAGTTTGAGGAACACTGATTTTGCTCATCCTTAAATACTGTATAGTTTTAAATCATACATGTAGAAATAGTCTGAAATTTCGATAAGGTTACATTTGTCACAATACATTGTCAATATAGGTGGGCATATCAGTTTAATAATAGCAAATATAATAATCTCTAAGGGGTTTATGAAGTAAACCTCTAAGTGGTTTACAGAGTCAGCCTATTGCCCCCAACAATCTGGGTCTTCATTTTACCAATCTCAGAAGGATGGAAGGTTGAGTTAACCTTGAACTGGTCAGGATCGAATTCCTGGCAGTGGGCAGAGTCGGTCTGCAATACTGCATTCTAACCACTTCGCCACCACAGCTCTCACAAAGCAAATCCCAAATCCCAAAGCACTTTAGTTTCGTCATTTTCTATTACTTTTTCACTTTTATGGTCCCACCAGTTCTTGCTTGGAGCAAATGGCATTCCAACGCACCATTGTTGCAATAACTAGTCTTTTTCTTCTTCTCCCGTCTTTAGATTCTTATTTCTCACCAATGGAATGAGTGGCTGTTGTTCCATACCTCCTTCTGGAGCACTTGCAAGATTTCAGAATAGTTTTGGCTTGCTTTGAAAATCCAATGTAATATAGCTTTTACCCACCGTTCAGGGAAATAATTCCAGAGTTTTTCCAGAAAATCTATAGAGCATCAGAGTGGTAAGCAACAACCAGGTGTATCTTAATAATATGAGTTTATCTTCTGTCATTTGGAAACTGATTCCTTCTATGGTCACCGTTTTAATATAAAAAGAAATTTCTTAAATCTGTATTCAATCTAGAGACACATTTCATTTATGCATACATGTTATATAGTTCCTGGAACAGACCAAGAGATAGCATGAGATTGGAAATGGTAAAGAAAAGAACATTTGTTTCATTTAGCACTACCATGCTAGCACTGAAAGACCCTGAAATGGTCCAAAAGATCTGTCTCATATATCAGATCTGGAAGCAATTTACCGAGCATAAAGAATATCACTCACTGAGTCCCAAAGGCTGAACAGTATGTAGATTTCCACTGCTATAGCCAGCAAATTCCAGTCCTTTGGTTAACTAGATTTCTTACTTTTAGAAGAATTGTATGTGAACTTGTAAGCACATAGCATAGAACCACCATAACTATTTAAAAAACTGAGTTATTAAATTTGACTCATTAAGCACAAATATATATGGTAGCATTACATCAAACTGAACTGTGATTAGTATTTCTTTAAAAACCATTGAACTATTGATATTAACATCAATGCAAAGCTGTATCTGAAATATTAGAGCAAACATTTGTTTTTCCTAACAATCTATTTATACTGTAGCAAATCTACAATTGTTCTCCTTTGCATGGAATAGCTGAAGCCATTTTGTTATGCAAAGAGAAGAAAAAATGGACTCTGTGCTACATCATACGTGTTACTTGGCATCCTCCTGTGGACCGGGCATACTGCATGGAAGAAGACATTTAACAGAATAACAGAGTTGGAAGGGACCTTGGAGGTCTTCTAATCCAATGCCCTTCTCAGGCAGGAAATCCTACACCATTTCGGACAGATGGCTGTCCAGTCTCTTCTTAAAAACTTCCAGTGTTGGAGCATTCACAACTTCTGGAGGCAGGCTGTTCCACTGATTAATTGTTCTGTCAGGAAATTTCTCCTTAATTCTAGGTTGCTTCTCTCCTTGATTAGTTTCTATCCATTGCTTCTTGTCCTGCCTTCAGGTGCTTTGGAGAATAGTTGACTCTCTCTTCTTTGTGGCAACTCCTGAGATATTGGAACAGTGCTATTATGTCATCCCTAGTCCTTCTCTTCATTAAACTAGACATATCCAATTCCAGCAACCATTCTTTATACGTTTTAGCCTACAGTCTATTAATCATTTTTGTTCCTCTTCTTTGCACTCTTTCTAAAGTCTCAACATCTTTTCTTCATCGTGGTGACCAAAACTGGATGCAGTATTCTAAGTGTGGCCTTACCAAGACATTGTAGAGTGGTATTAATACTTCACGTGATCTTGATTCTATCCCTCTGTTAATGCAGCCCAGCACTGTGTTGGCTTTTTTGGCAGCTGAAGTGATGTGGCCTGAGGTGGCTATCTGCTTGGCTACAATTGGTCTAGCTTATCTTCTGTGGAATTTCCCTTTCCATCAGGTTGCTATGGTCAATGTCTACAGATGTTACCACGAAACCGGTACTCGGACCGAAGAAACCACCCTAACCCTACATACTTCGAAATTTTGTCTGATCAAACAGAGGTTGTTGTATACGTTAACACTGAACACGAAGATATCGGAAGAACCACTCATTAAGGGAAGGGTCACCGGTTACAAGATTCTTTAGGACCTTAGGAAGGAAAGAAAGTAGTGTCTGAGTTCTCTTAAAAGTTGGCTACACTGTAGTACATAGCCTTGTTCCTTTTTGGATAACTAAACTTGTACATCTACTGCACAAATCCAGACAACTGCTAGATGGCAACCAAGAGAGACAAAATTCTAATTCTTTGCTGACACCAAGTGGGGTATAGGTTAACTACACCACTTTGGAGAAAGTACCTGAGAACATCCTACAGCTAAATATGTTTTGACAAATTCTGTGTCAGCTTTACAAGGTAGACCAGGCAGGAAACATGAGCAGATAGGCTAATTCTATTTTATTGTAAAACTACATTAACAGAAACTTGCGAATCTGAAATTAGAATTCTCCTACCATCATGTTTATAGTCCCAAAACTTAGGGAGGGTTCCTCCTGAGGTTCTTTCTCCTCCCACTAGGCAGCTTTTGGCAATGTTCCCTTTTATCTAACTGTTCCCTATGTGGCATCTCTTCACCCGGTCTTTCAGGATCATTCCCATATACCATTGCCCCCGGCAAGAGTATGTATTTACTGGCTGCATCGGCACTGCACAAGTCCAATTGATTACATCATTACAAGTAAAGGAGACAAACTCCTTGCTAACATATAATGGTTGATAGGTCGATAGGTCAACAGTCCTTTCAAGGGAAGGAAGCAGGATCTGACAGAGTGTCTAGACCTTACAAGCACCAGTGATCAGTTGCAGCTTTTCCCTTTGCTGGTGACATTTGAATTTCAGCCAAAGAAAGTTACCAATCACTGCCCTTGTAGCATCATATGGAGGAGCTATATGGACAGCCGCACAACAAGGCCTGGCTCCAGTTGAGCGTTAAGGGTATGTGTAGGGACAATGCAATTAATGTCAGAGTGATTTCCTCTTAGATCGAGGACGGGAAAAGGGACCAGTAAAAAGTGCTCCTGTGAATGAGCCCAAACTGAAATATTGTAATGTCCCATAGTTTATGCTAAGATTAGGGCTAAAGCTTACCCACGAAATATTTTAATGTGCCCCTTTTCACTTCTGCATTTCCATCAAATATTTTTATTTTATTGTTTCTTTTTTTAAAAAACACCACTGCAACAACAAAAGATATTGCTAAGCTTTATATGTCTTTTAAAAGTGAATCCTTTGTGAGAGCTATATTCATATAAAGCCACAGAGAATAATTTGGTAGATCAGTAGCTTGATACAGTAGGTATACCGGGGACCACAAGCCAGCCTGACTGCATACAAAGACATTTGTTAAGACTCTGTTACGAAACTGTTAAATAGGCAATTCTTAGTAAAAAACATCTGCCCTCTGTATGCACTGAGTCAATTTCAATCATGTTACTGATTTTGTTAATTTTATGCGCAAAGGACATCTAGCCCAAGAGAGCAGGAGCTGCATTCTGTTCTATTATCTGCAGAGCAGTTAGCTATGCTGCAGTGACTTCGTTCCTCAGATACATCTGTGCAGACCTGAGCACAGGCAACAGTTATTTTTTCTCCCCTGAGGCTCCAGTGTTAACTCAGTCAAACTGCAGGGATAAGAAGGATATAATCAGTCACTTGTGACCACATCCTTGATGGCATTCCTATCTACCTCGCTGATTTTTTGGGGGGAAACTAGCAGGGGCGAACATTTGATAATGAGAAAGCTGGGGTTTTCAAAGCAGTCTCCATAATTGCGCTCATGTATTTTGACAGATTATTTAAACAGGAATCGTATCCAAGCTAAAGTCACAAAGCAAAGTAGAAGATAAATAACTATTAATAAAGCAAAAGGTAAAATAATATTAAAAAAAACCCTATTGGTAGTACATCGTCCCGTTCCTTTGCATTTATTTGCCCAACCACTGTCCACTAAATAAATATTTGTACCATACTTTGAATAATAAATATTGCAGATGTTTGCTTGTATCTGTTAACATAACTTCATCTATTGTTTTTGATTGGTCTCGTAACTGCTTTCCTAAAAAAAATGTATTCCAAAGTCTGAATTTACTTTGCGGTGTAATGGTGGAGCCATATTTTCCACAATCTTATGATCCACAACCTTGTGGTAGAACATCATGAAGGGAATTCTATAGCAGATTTTGCATATAAAGCACAGCAATCCAGCATATATGGACTGATAATTACTTGTAAAATTCTTTAAATGTTATAAATATTGTATAGGGATTAACATATAATGGAGTCTCTCACCACTTATAGGGACCTAGAGTAATTGAGATGGTACCCAAGTGACAAAGAATGAGAAGAAAAAAGGAAAATAAGGAATCTAGGTTTCGGTTCTTCAAAGGGGGTAATAATCTCAAGCCCATTGCCCCATCCGTTCAACAGATGAAGGACAGCCTGGAAACAGAGCTTGAATGGTATTTCTGTAAGGAAAAGAAACTCAGCTCTTTATTTGCTGCTCCTCTTTTTTCTGGAAAATGCTATTATACTCTTCTTGAGAAGTAAGGGAAGTGGTGGGATTCAGCCGGTTCGCACCACTCTCGGCAGAACTGGTAGCTACTTTTTTGTTGCCCAGGCCCAGAATGGACTTCTGGAAGCGGCATCCACACATATTTGAATCCCACCACTGAGTAAGGGTTGCATTTTTCCCCCAAAGAAGATTGGAAGCATGGAAGAAAATTGTATTCATGTAACTGAACAAAAATATTAAGTAGTATCCATTTTGCACAAAGAAGGGACCGGTGGCAAAAAGAGCAACCACTGGAAATATAGAGTGATGCGAAGCCCACAGGAATCAAACTCACACTCTAAGGTGATCTTAGTTCAGCTCAAAATGCGCAAGATGATCCTAGACTAGCTGCTCTCTCTCTCTCTCTCTCTCTCTCTCTCTCTCTTACTTGTGAAAAGTTTGAGACACGGTTTCTTAAACTGGAATTAGATCATCACCAGTCATAGAGGATCTAGCTAAGCACTCTCACCTCATAGTATATTTTATAGGTGTAACCAGGGCTTTTTTTCAGCCTCTTTTCCACCGCCTTGAGTTTGGACCGGTGCGGGAGTAGTTTGGGATCCTGGCGGGGAAATCTCTTGTCCTTACGTTCATTTTAAACCCTCCCCGATAAAGGCCACACCCTCCCCGATAAAGGCCACGCCGGTCGGGCCTTTTTCCACGGCCTTGCGCCAAGGCGGCGCAAGGCCGTGAAAAAAAGCCCTGGGTGTAACCTAGTTATTTGGAAGTCTTAAATGCAAGATTTGGTTTCCTGATCTCAGTAAAAGGATCTGCCTGGCTACAGCAATTTATACTGTAAATGCTGCCATTTTTTATAATTTTATTTAAGATATTCCAATGTATGAGCTGGGACTAGTATCTTATTATCCCATCTTTTTGCTCACCAAATATGGAAAATTTGCAGTTCCACATTTCATTTTATTATCATTTGATTATTGATTTGCAATAAATGCAACCTGTTCTCCTTTTCTCTATAAACCTTTACACCAGAGATCACCAACCTTTCTCAGAGGGAAAGGAGGGGGCAGCATTTTATGCATGCACGTGCGCGCGCACACAAACAGGGCCACAAGCACGCGTGCGATTCAAAAGGGGAGGCACTAGTGCCCACGTGATACTCACTAGCCCTCCCCATTCTTGCGCGGCATAGTGTCCTTTTTTGCATCCTGCAGCCGCAGTGCTAGTGTGAGTGGGGGCGTGTGTGCACACATGTGTGCACATTGGCCAGCCTGTCCTGTGGCCCGGTAGCCATCAGGCCATGGCCCGGTAGTGGGCCACGGCGCACAGGTTGGGGAGTCCTGCCTTATACCATAAGTAGAAAGATTATTGGCTATAAGCCTAAAATAGACAAAAAAAACTAATTCACAAGTTAAAGCACACATATATAGGTGATTTTAACATGCAAATACATTTTCAAATAGGTATAATTTTGTTTTATAAGGGCAGGGGGAAGGCAGAATAAAAATATAGTCAAGAATGAAATAGTTTCAATACAACCATTTTACTGTATAGATTTTAGGAACAATCAAAAAAATGGTAGTGATATAATATAGTGTATCTCTATAACGTGAATTAAGTAAGTTATGACAATTGATATTATCAGGAAGATAACAGCTAGATGCAACATGGCGAAGAATTTTTCTGTGTATTTTTGAATATGTGTATACTGATTGCTTGTTTTTTAATGAACTAATTTATTTTCCTTCATAAATATTGACAAAGGTAAAGTCAAGTCAACGATTATGTTTAATAAATTGTGACACTCACCTCTTCCATTATCAATATCATTTGCTTCTAATTAGCTGTTACAGATGTTTGTCCTTGAGCAAACAAAGCATATCCCATACAAATAACAATAAAGAATTTCAGCCACGGCTCACAAAATCTGCCAGCTCATGGAATGTTTCTTGGCTCAGAATCAGGAAAGTAACTCTTTGTGTTACTTTAGGAAAAGCCCTCAGCTGTTCTTTTCATATGAATAGCACGAGGACAGTCTTCTCAACTTCAGATTCTTATCACAATGATTTCTTAATACCTTCTTCTGTCCTTCAGGCACACAATATCTTAGGCCTGCAGAAATATGGGCTACTGAAGAGTTGGGAGAACAGGTTTCTTCATGGGAGAAAACTCCAGCTTGTAAGGCTTAGTTTCTTGCTTGAACTACTTGGACTCCACTATATTCTCCTAAACATTGATGAAGAATAGCTAATGAGTGCTTCTACTTTCTCTGGGTGTCCAGTCATGGGATCTACGTTAATGTGTTCAGTTAGGTCTAGGAAGAAAGGAATGCAGCATATTCTTATAAATAGTGCTGTGAGATTACATAGTTATTGGCTGTATGACGTATGTTTGGGGAAATACAAACTGATTTTAGACTGTTGACTTTGAATAACAGAGTTATTTTCCAGCTATATTACACTTTTTAATGTAATGTGGCAGGATTTACAGTTTGCACCTAGTATATGTAAAGAACTTGCTTTATCATTATTGACTGATTATGTGCCATCAAACCTGTGTCAATTCTTAATGACCACATAGATTTTCTTCATAATGAGCTATCCCTAACCTGGCACTTCAGATCTTCCAAATGTACACCCATTGCCACTTAACTGTCCACCCACCTCTTCTCTTCTCTTTCTTTCTTTCCTTCTTCCTTCCTTCCTTTCTTTTTCTTCCTTCCTTCCTTCTTTCTTTCCTTTTTTTCCTTCCTTCCTTCCTTTATTTTCTTTTTTCTTTTCTTTTCTTTCTACCTTTCTACCCAACATTAGAACTTCCTCCAGGAGGCTAGATCATCTTAGCATAATGTTTCAAATATATAATTTGCACCTGGATATTTATTTCTTGAGAAGGAACTCTTGGGTTGATTTGCTTGATGATCCGTTTGTTTTCTTGGCTTCTCTATCATTATGGTCCTGACTACATTCCAGTAGGTAGATTGTCCATTGCTGCATATGATGATTGTGCAAAGCTCTTAAGTAGTGCTTTTTTTGTATATATATATAAAAAAAGGTGCCGGAACTCACACACGTCATACAACCCGCCTTGCCTACCCTACAAGATTTACCTTTGTAGTTGAAAAAAAAAAACTCTTCAATTTTTAGTGTATCTACAAGACTAAGATTTTGTTCAAGGCAGCTCTGGAAAATCCATCGAAAAAAGGTGCCGGAACTCCGTTCTGGTGCGTTCTATACCAAAAAAAGCTCTGCTCTTAAGTATCTTTTTTTGATAATAAATATTGGAAGCACTGTTTCTGTCAAATGCACTCTGTTTCTTGGTCTCACCAAATGAATGTGATCCTCGGCTGGAAAAACAACACATATCAGGTCCACCATTACAGAACTTAATGTTACTACCCTCTCAAGAAATTGTAAGATGTGGTTTCTGGCTAAGTCATATTGCAGATTAGCAGCCAATTAAGACAATTGGTCCATTCTTATGGTGAAAAACTCCCAGTTATAAACCCTTACAAACTATTTTACTTCGATATCTTACATTTTCTCTTAACCTATCTTGCTTTCTGTTGCTCTCTCTCTCACACTCACAAGGACTGTAGAAACTCTGTATTCTCAAGATACTGTACCACAGTGGTAGAAACAACATTAACCTCGATCTAAGGAATTATCTAACTTCACTGCCCATTGAATTGGAAAAAGTTTTAGAAACCCCTCAAGAAAATTTTTGTCAGTGTTCATTTGGTTGTCAAATTGGTGTTATGTGGCATTATGCTTCCTGCTATTTTTTAAAAGTCTTTTTTTCTTTTCCATTCTTGTTGTCCCATTTCTTTTCAGTCTCTTTCCTAGCTTTTCTATTAGTTCTCTGACAAAGATTTAATAATAGCAAATGAAAAATGGACACACATGTGGGCATCTGTGGTATTTTTTTAAAAAAGTTTTTCGAGGGGATTTAATGAGGCTGGTTATAGTAACTGAAAATAAATGCTGTTTTGTATGTCTAATTCCAGTGCACAAAACAGGCCTAATTATTTGAAAGTTATTTAAAAAAATGGAACTACGTCCATTTTTTGTTCGATCTTAAGTTGGAACTGAACTAACCATATGCTTATATTTCACTGAAAATTACCATTGAAATGTCAGTACAGACGCAGTTGTTGAGAACTGAATGACCAAAATATCCTTCTTTTCAAAGACTAACATAGTTCATGCCAATAATATTCATAAAGAATCTGTTTTTAGTATTTTTAGGCCATTTCTTCACTGTGAATCAGAGGAGAATGGAGTGATTATGGAAATAATTAATAAGGATTAGTATTGAATAATGAAAAATGTATACATTAGGATACTCCTGTGACAGTAATTCTAAATTCAATCAGATGAGTCAGATCTATTGGATAATTGGTCTCTAGAGAAGCTGCTGTGGGAAAGTGTGTGGTTTAGGATTTAAAAGTAACAATTAAAAGCCTTATCAGAGGCAGGCATAGTCATTTTGAGAGAAGCAAACACTAAAGATCACTCTATTCTTCACTGAGCTTTGATTGTGGCTTGCTAGATTGTGTTTTTAAATCCTCAATAAAATTGCGGTTAGTACTGAAGTGTGCTGCCCCGCTCACTCATACACACACGTAACTGTGGTTTAGTGAGTTTATTAATATTCCCTAGCAATTCCCTTCACCAGAACCCAGAACTGTCCCAATTAAGTCCAGCCACGAACAGACCAAGGTTAGTCACAGAATAATGGCCAAATAGTCCACAAAGCACTTGAAAGTTTCTAAAAAAAATAATAACTTCACCAAATAAACTTAAATCTACCAGGAAAACTTAAATCCACATACAAGAAAGCTCACGAGGCAAGAAAAGTTTCCAAGGCACGATTCCATTCCAAACATGGTGTCAATCCAGAGTGAGGCAGGAATCATGACGACCAGAAAACACACAGCTAGAAAACAAACACCTTGTTCCCAGCAACACCTCCATCTGTTTGCTATGATAAATAGCCAGCTTCCGGTGCAGCCCATCAAGATGGGTGGGGCTTTCTCTTCTCGAGTAATCTAGCTGAACTTCTCTGCTCCGGCCTTTTCTCTGCCCTACGTCTTCTTGAATCAGTTACAGAAGGTAGTTCCTCCTCCTCTTCAATGGCCGTTGCCACTGCAAGCTTTCCCCCACAGCCAAGTCCCTTCTGGAAGGCTGTTCAGAGCCATCAATCAACTCAGTTCCTGACGTGCCAGAGGGAGACTCATCCTCCCCCACGCTGTCATCTAAGAAGGTATCTGGGGAATAGTCCAAGGGAGTCATCACCCGAAGTGAGTTTAGTATTTGGTTACCTGGAGGAATATTTGAGATTAATTAAAAATATTTTTAAGGGAGAAGCAATTGCCAAATTCTTCTATCCTGTGCCATTGAGACACAATTATATTGCTGCCACTTAATGCAAGATATTTACTCTACTATGAAAACTTGTCACTTTGGAAAAGATTATGAGGACAGTATGCACAAGCTCATTATTCTACAGGTCTCACAAATAGGAACAATTTTATCAGTTTCCTCCAAGAAACCATTAGTAATTTAGGAGTCACAGTTCATTCTTCCATAATCTCCAACCAGTGTGGAACTTCAGAAGCAGCAAGAGCATCAGGATTGTACCAGTCAGATTAAGTTCTTTTCATTTAACCAACATTTACATAAATAGCAAACAATAAGCAAAAACACAATAAATGCAGGGAATAAGAAAAAAAGAAAAGGAAAATTAGTGAAATCTATTTTAAACCACAGCCATCCATAAGTCTTTTTCAAAATTGTCTCTTTCCAAAGTCCTCAATGGCACCACATCCACATGGAGAGAAGTAAGCAGTGGGGTACCACAAGGTTCTGTCTTAGGCCCAGTACTCTTCAATATCTTCATAAATGAATTAGATGACGAAATTGAAGGGGGACTCATCAAATTTGCAGATGACACCAAACTGACAGGAGTAGCCAACACCCGAGAAGACAAACTCAGGATTCAAAAAGATCTTGACAAACTTGAACAATGGGCCCTATCCAACAAAATGAGTTTCAATGTGGAGAAAAGCAAAGTCTTACAGTTAGGCAGGAAAACCCAAAGGTACAAATACAGAATGGGCGAGACCTGGCTTAAAAACAGTAACTGTGAGAGGGACCTTGGAGTCCTAGTGGACGATCACTTGACCATGAGCCAGCAGTGTGCAGCAGCAACCAAAAAAGCTAATACAAGAACAGCTACGGGACTTGGGTTTGGCTAGTCTAAGGAAAAGAAGAAATAGGGGAGACATGTTCCAGTAACTCAGGGGCTGCCACAAGGCAGTGGGGGCCAGGTTGTTCACCAAAGCACCAGAGGGAAGGAGAGAAACAATGGTTGGAAACTGATCAAAAAGAGAAGCAACCTAGAATTAAGGAGAAACTTCCTGACAGTGAGGACAATCAACCAGTAGAAAAGCTTACCCAGAAATCGTGTGCGCTCAATCACTGGAGATTTTTAAGAAGAGACTAGACATTCACCTGTCTGAGATGGTATTGGTTCTCCTGCTTGAGCAGGGGGCTGGACTAGAAGACTTCCAAGGTCCTTTCTATTCTATTCTATTCTATTCTATTCTATTCTATTCTGCCATGTATCATGGAATCTAACTTTTGTTTTAGAAAAAATCCTGAAAAATAGTTCAGTCTCACACAAAAACCTATCATCTCAGTGCAAAAGAACACACATTTTTACATCTCCAACCAATATATTTCTAATCTCCCACTGATCTGTAAATAAATTAACCAGTCAAAGGGACATCATAAGTCTATGCTTTACTCCCAGCTCAATAATATTGTACCATTCCAAGCACTGCACTTATTTTTACACATGATTTACTTCCATCATATGTATTCATCTACTAACTTACAATTCTGTATTGATGCAAAACAACCTGCAATTCAATCCTACTCCCTCTTCCTTTATATCAACAGTTGTACAATTAATTCTTTCTGACATTCATACATTTCTCAATTATTTGTTAAAGAGCAAAACCCTGCTCTTCACACACATACACACACACACATACACATTGCTTAGCATCCAACCAAGATTCACTTCCCAATTTTTGCATGATGTCACCTCCTGCACTTTTTACTAAACAATTTCTTAGGCATAATTAACGTATTAATCCTTCTGACATTTATTTGGCAAATTTTCCTTCTGCATGATAGTAATTGTGAACACAGACACAGCTTTCAATCTGTACAGCAACCTCATGATTGAGTCACACCCAAAGGTTAACATTTCTCCAGTTACACCATCTACCCCTGTAACCTTATTTCATAGCATTATTCCTTGTCATTGGGGGGGGGGGGTTGCCCATAACATATATAGTATTTGTAGTGTTTAGAGTAGGCGTGTCCAACCTTTTGGCTTGCCTGGGCTACGTTGAGTGGAGAGGAATTGTTTTGGGCTGCATATAAACTATCTAAATATAGTAGTTAATGTATACAAATGCACATAATCTTGTTAAAATAATCTTGTGGAGCCACATTACTAGCTGTCTAGAATCACCTGCAGCTCATGAGCCACAGGTTGGACATGTCTGATTTAGAGCATACAGTATATAGCACTCCACTTTTAACTTATTGCTATTATTCCCATATACACTTCTAAAATATTTTTACATTATTCCCTCACTTCAGTTACATCTTGTATTTGTTAATTGGTTTCACTTTGTTACACACTTCTTGTTTATTTTTTATCAACTTCCAAAACATTTTTAAAAATTTCCATAAAAATTGCCCTATGTTTGCCCTGTCTTTTTTAGTATTGTTTCCTGGTATCTTTGACTGCATTCTTTGCCATTACAGGTACCTCTTGTTTAGTGGTAATTCAGTTACAATGGTGATGAAAAAATAACTTTAGATTCTATTCTGACATTTATGACCTAAGTAAAGGAAAGCTGAAGTAAGATCATAAGTACAGTTGTATTTTCACTTAGTGACTGCTTCATTTAACAACCAAGGTGCCAGTCTTAATTATGGTCACTAAATGAGGACTATCTATATCCTTTTCTCTCTATAGACATGGTGGTTCTCCCATCTTCATCTCTCTTTTTTTTTTCAATGTTGTTTTTACTTTGTAAAACTTTGTTTTACAATTACATCCTTATGTCCACTTTTCATTCATTTTGTTGGAGAATTAATCTGTCTTCTCATATACATTTTTTCAAACACAAGTCTACCTCCTCTTCTTGCTGTCGTTCTACATTTCCTCTTGTTTCTTTCCCTTCTTTCCTTTTCTTCCATGTCAATGTCCCAAAAAATAATATTTTTTAATTCAGCTGCCTTTGTTTCACCATCAGCATTCAGGGATACGCTCACACGTGCTTATGTACTGCATTCTCAATTTAAGTTTTATTGATTTAAGTCGTTCAAGAATCATATAGTAATAACATTTTAGAGTAGTATGTGTTAAAGTGCATTGCATGGGTGCAGTACAATAACAGGGGTTCCCCCCCCCCTAACCTTTGTCTTTGCCTCTCCTGCTGTGTGTTCCTGGCTGGGCTTCCTGGCTCTTCTCCTCTTCCAAAGCTTGCCTCTAGCTGAGGGACACATCTAGAATAACTTTTCCTACACTTCAGATCTGGGGAAAGGGAAAAAATCCCCCGTTTTGTCAGCTCCTTTTCTATAGCCTCTTTCTCAGCATAGTTGCCAATTCCTTAGTTTTTTGTGTTACTTTTACTCCTGGGGTTTGGCTCTGTTGATTCAGCCTGTTCTCCACAAAAATCTATGGATGCAGAACTGCCAGGCAGCCATCTTGTTTTGTCTCCTCTCCAAACACCCCCACCTAGTCAACACTGCTGTTTGATTGGCAGCTGCTGCTTGATTGGCAGCTGGGTTGTCCCGATGATGGGGGAGGATCAAGAAAGCAGGACCGAACAGGATCATGCCTTATGACTGGCTCGTGCAATCTGGCCTCCGAAGAGATGGTTACAGCAAAAGTCCTCCAGTTTAATTGGTGTGAGATGGGCAATACAGCATAGCACAACACATGTAGTCTGGAGAAAAATCTGTCCCAGTGTGTGGTGTCAACTACAGCACGGGCATTGGTAGTGCACTTGTGAAGAATATGTGAAAATTCCTTCACAAATGGATAAAAAATACAACCACACCACACCCCACTTTTTGGGGAAGACAAAGGGTTTGGTGCTGCTTTCTCTGCTCCCCTTTCCTTTGGCAAACTTTGAATCCAAATTATAAGTTAACATGTCCTCGATTTCATTTTCATTACTTGCTGCTCCTCTCTTTCTACCCTCTCCCCCTTTCTCCTTACTGCCCTTTTGAAAGTATTTTTTCCTCTCATGGATGATGTGACCCTTTCCTTTCATTGCTGTTTCTTTCAGCTGAAATCTGTACCTCTTCACTTCTCACCTGTCTTCTCTGTCTTTGTTCTGCCTCCGCCTCTTTGCCCTTCAAGCCATCTCGCCGTTTTACCTTCTGCAAAATCTTCTTTCTCATTTTCTTCTGCTGTCACTTGGTTTTTCCCTTGTGGCTTCAAACTCCTA
>NW_015391037.1:0-10485 GCF_001527695.2 Protobothrops mucrosquamatus
GATGGTCCAACCAGGAGAACAAACCTTGCTTGCACAGACCTCCAGGCATTGTGGCCATGACTGAAGCCAAGTGTCCTATCCACCATAATGTGGAGAAAAGCAAAGTCTTCAATGTGGAGAAAAGCAAAATCTTACATCTAGGCAGGAAAAATCAAAGGTACAAGTACAGACTGGGTGAGACCTGGCTTAAAAACAGTAACTGTGAGAGGGACCTTGGAGTCCTAGTGGACGATCACTTAACCATGAGCCAGCAACAGCCAAAAAAGCTAATACAATCCTGGGTTGTATAAACAGAGGCATAGAATCAAGATCAGAGGAAGTATTAATACCGCTTTATAAAACCCTAGTGAGACCTGGAATACTGCAGCCAATTTTGGTCACCATATCACAAAAAAGATGTTGAAAGTTTGGAAAAAAAATTCAGATGATCAAAGGCCAGGAGACTAAAACATATGAAGAACAGCTACGGGACTTGGGTTTGGCTAGTCTAAAGAAAATAAGAAATAGGGGAGACATGATAGCAGTATTCCAGTATTTGAGGGGCTGCCACAAAGAAGAAGAATTCATGTTATTCACCAAAGCACCAGAGGGAAGGACGAGAAACAATGGTTGGAAACTGATCAAAGAAAGAAGCAACCTGGAATTAAGGAGAAACTTCCTTACAGTGAGGACAATTAACCAGTGGAATAGCTTGCCTTCAGAAATCGTGGGCGCTCCATCACTGGAGATTTTTAAGAGGAGACTGGACAGTCACTTGTCTGAGATGATATAGGTTCTCCTGCTTAAGCGGGGGGGCTGGACTAGGAGACCTCCAAGGTCCCTTCCAGCTCTATTCTATTCTAATAAATGTCTTAGGTGTGAACCGAAGAATTCAGAAGTCAGCAATACTTTTGCTGTCCTTTTCCCATGTTCAACTTGCCTGTCGGTTGTGTGAACTGGTTTAGAATTAGACCAAGAGTTTATATAAAGAAAATGTAATCCAGAGGAGAAAGGAAGGTTGTTAAGAAATCTCTGTTGTATTTTGGTGTGTTTTAATAACTTTCTTAACGATAAAATGCATCTATATTCCAGACTTTGTGTTGGTGGTCTCTCAGCAGCTCTATAGATCTCTACAGCTGTGTAGGGAGAGTGGGAATTGAAGCATTTGAGTTAGCATTCTCTAGTTATGTATTATATATTCTTCCTCTCCCTGCACCCTGCTAACAACTTTAGGAGCAGCTCGTGCTGACTCTCATGCATGATTCTTTAATCCCATAAACATGGAGAGTGTGAAGTTGAGAAACAGAAAATAAAAAGATTATAAAAATGCCATCTCTGCCTTTCATCCTTCGTTGAAAAAGACAGCATTCTGGTTTATCTGCAGTGAAGCAAAACAATGAAGTCAATGTAAGAACCAGGGTGGCAGAGTGGTTAGAATGCAATATTGCAGGCTGACTCTGCCCATCGCCAGCAGTTCGATCCTGACCCGCTCAAGGTTGACTCAACCTGTTATGGAAAAGTACAAAGTTGAGGTTGGATGTTAATGCTTTATTCTACTGCAGGGGTCTTCAAACGTGGCCCTTTTATGACTTGTGGACTTCAACTCCCAGAATTCCTCAGCCAGGCACACATGCCTGGCTGAGGAATTCTGGGAGTTGAAGTCCACAAGTCATAAAAGGGCCAAGTTTGAAGACCCCTGCTCTACTGCAACAGAGGAAGTCGGAAGTCAATGCCTTTTCTTTTCTTTTCCCTTCTCTCCCTCACTTTTCTTTCCCTTTTCCCTCCCCACTGTACTATTTGCTTTTGTATTTTTGTATTTTATTCTATAGCCTAATAAAATGTTACAAATAAAAGCCTTCCATCCTTCCAAGATCGATAAAATGGGGACCCAAATTGTTGGGGGCAATATGCTGCCTCTGTAAATTGCTTAGAGAAATCTGTAAAGCCCTGTGAAGCAGTATATAAGTGCTATTGTTATTGCTATTCTGTCATTACAGAGAATGGTCACTTTTGTTGTTTTTAGTTGCGAAGTCGTCTCTGACCCATCGCGACCCCATGGACAACATTCCTCCAGGCCTTCCTGTCCTCTACCATCTTCTGGAGTCCATTGAAGCTCACGCCTACTGCTTCAGTGACTCCATCCAGCCACCTCATTCTCTGTCGTCCCCTTCTTCTCTTGCCCTCCATCTTTCCCAGCATTAGGCCCTTCTCCAGTGAGTCCTTCCTTCTCATTAGGTGGCCAAAGTACTTGAGTTTCAACTTCAGGATCTGGCCTTCTAAAGAGCAGTCAGGGTTGATCTCTTCTAGGACTGACCGGTTTGATCGCCCTGCAGTCCAGGGGACTCACAGGTCACTACTAAGCAGAAACTCAGACTCCAGCCTTAAATATCGTAGCCCATGGAGACACCCAACCATAATTTCAACTGGGAAACTATTGACATCTGAGACCAAACCAACCCCAAAAATGTTAAAGGAATTCCTGGCAGCTTGGCATTCAGACCTGTCAGTCATCAGAAGACCCACATAGAAATAACCCACATTTTCCCACCATTCAAACCAGACAATCATAAAAGTTAAGAAGCAAACAGAGAGACCAAACCCAGCAACCAATACCCAGATAAGCAGGGATTAACCCAAGACAAACAATCAATCAGAAAACAATGCCCCAAACAAGGAGTTATCAAGGAGAAAAATCAAACCCTTATCGAAACTGACAAGACAAGCTACTGGGAACAGGGAGAAAACTCCACACTCACCAGCATTGATATTGTTAACTAGTTGTGTATGAAACATCGGCAAATAAACCACCAAACTCAGGGAGTACCAAAGACTCCACAGTTCAATCTTGAGCTCTAGAGATTCTCTTCTATTACAAGCCTTAGTAGATTATGTGTAAACATATATTTCAAATCTGGGCAGGATACATTTTTTCATCCCAGTGTTCTTCCTTTTGGTAATGTTTGTTAGCCAATAATGCGTACATAATTTATAAAACCTTATTAAATATACTTCCCTTAGGAACATTTGTTTCAGTAGGTGACAGCACTAAAATGAACCTTTTCTAAGTTTTGGAGCTACTCAGAGTTGGGACTAATTAGCACTTTGATAGGAAACCAGAAGAAAGTACCGGGGGCAAAAGCTACAGTGAGAAGTTTTTTAAAAAAAATCCCAAAAAACAGTGGCAAATCACTTCTGTCTTGATTGCAAGAAAATGCAATGGATGTGATCATGAAGTCATTATTAGCTAGGACTTTAAATAATACCTACATCCATGGACGGATCAGTAAGGCTCTTTTAACATAGCTAATCGTCCTATCCAAAGTTAACTGTGGAGTCAGATCAAACAGCCAAACAAGATTTGTTGAGACAAAATACACGGCTAATGCAAGGGAAAGTTTAATCTCCCTTGTCTTTGAGACATGTCAAATTAAATAAGAGTAGGAAGATGCAATTACATTTATATTCACTAATTTGCACTTTGGAACTAGGGCACTTCCAGACATTCATCTTCCTTCAAAGCTTTTAATTTTCAGAATTTCACTTTTTAAATTTCCACGCTAGAAAGGGAAACTTGGAGGGAGAGGGGGATAGGCACACCACAAACACACATACACAAAATTTTTTTTTGGGGGGGGGGAGTTACTTGCAAAACCATAATGTATCTTAAATGGCTAACCTATATATAGATATGAGTTTTCACAGGAATTTGTTCGCCTTCATCAATGCAGAAATAGGAAGACACAAACGTGCAAATAAAACATTAGAAAACAGAGAAACTAAGAAAGGGGGACCCTGAAATCGGGTTTTGTCATTTCTAAGTAAAGGTGGTTTGATAAATCTGAATATATAATTGTTTATATGTGCCAAAAGGAGCCTATATAATAATAATAATAATAATAATAATAATAATAATAATAATAATAATAATAATAATAATAATAATAATAATAATAATAATAATAATAGTAAAGTTGGAAGGGACGTTGGAGGTCATCTAGTCCAACCCCCTGCTCAGGCAGGAAACCCTACACCATTTCGGACAAATGGCTGTCCAGTCTCTTCTTAAAAACTTCCAGTGTTGGAGCATTCACCGCTTCTGGAGGCAGGTTGTTCCACTGGTTAATTGTTTTAACTGTCAGGAAGTTTCTCCTTAGTTCCAGGTTGCTTCTCTCCTTGATTAGTTTCCACCCATTGCTTCTTGTCCTGCCTTCAGGCGCTTTGGAAAATATGATGACATATACCATGTAAGAGAAAAATCATAGCTATAGAATTGTCTTCATCCCATCCCATTGGTCCATCTCACCTGGTCAGACAAGGAAGGGATGTTGCAGACCCTGTCAGTTAAAGAACTCCAACTGGCGGTGTCCAGGAAAAGAGCCTTCTCTGTTGTTGCCTCCACCCTTGAAATATTCTCCCCATAGAGGTGAGACAGGCCCCCCACTCAGCTGGCCTTCCAGAATGGTATTAAAACACAGTTCCGTGGCTGTGTGGCACCGGCAAATTCAAGAGATTCAGAGATTTGTTGCAAGTTTAAGCTCTCTGCAAGAATCTGAACTACTAATGGTCAAAGAAAATTAGCGGGAGTTAAGGAATTCAAGGCTGGACCTTAGATCTCTCGAGGGTGCACCGTCTCAAATATTGGAACATTGCTGTCATGTCACCCCTAGTCCTTCTTTTCATAAGACTAGATATACCCAATTCCTGTAACCGTTCTTCATCTGTTTTAGCCTCCAGCTCCCTAATCATTATTATTGCTCTTCTCTGCACTCTTTCTAGAGTGTCAATTTCTTTTTGTATATTGTGGTGACCAGAAAATGAATGCAGTAAGACTTGCTGGCTGTGGGATTCTGGGAATTGAAATCCGTACATCTTCAAGCTGTCATATTGAGACACACCACTATACATCTCAGAAAATTGGCACTTACGAATTGTATGTTCATCAGATTGGACTCCAGTCTTAAGTGATGGGCATAGGAAAGCATCACTCTGTTGTTTATAAAATATAGACTTTGGCTTGTGAGAGCTCTACTATGGAATGCCTCTCCCAATTTCTGTGAAAAATACTCGGTATGAACAAGCTGATTTTACTCACTCCCGAAATGAAAGCACAATGCCACACAGTTTAAACCTGTACTGTGACAAGATGTTTTTGCAGACTAAGTATAGTCTTTCCATATTATCACACAGCTCAAGCCTGTCATTTTAAGACTAAGGCTGAGCTGCGTTTTCCAGAGTTATTTTTAAGCCGACTCAAAAATACCATTTTTAGCACTGACCTTCCGGGATATCATATTGTAATCAAGTCAGTATGATGTCTTATTATAGAGAATCATAATCACACTAGGCAGAATTGCATTTTCATACAAATGGGGAGTGACTGAAAGCCAAGTCTATATTTGTCTTATGTCAAGTATGTCCTAATATCAATCATATTTCTTTGGGTAGTAATAACTAAATGGTGCCTTCCTCGTTAAGGATTCATAGAATCGCAAAGTTGGAAGGAGTTATAGTCCAATTGTCTACAATGGTTAGTAAAATCAATCTAAAACTTGGTTTGCTTAACCACCATCATCACAAAAAAAGCTCATGAAATTGGGATAATTGCATAATGATTTATGATCATCATGACTTAGGGCATAATTGGCAGGTTACATTACGGATGTTAAGTCAAGGACTATCTGTGTTATCCAATCCTTCTCCCACCCCTTTATATTTACATATATTCTTCTTGGATATCGGTCAACACCAGTGCTTTTTTTGTAAAAAAAAAAAAAAAAGGTGCCGGAACTCACACATGTTATACAACCCATCTTGCCTACCCTACAAGGTTCCATCCAAAAATGGTGCCGTAACTCCGTTCTGAGTGTTCTATGACAAAAAAAGCCCTAGTCAACACTAAGCTAATCTTGAATCTTTGAAGCTAAGCAGGAACATTCTTGATTCATTCATGGAGTGGTGATCACCATCAGACAATCCTATAAGCCAGCTTGGAAAGTCCAAAAATGGAAGGACACAAGAACAAGCCCCACCATCCAGTCAGAGCTGAAGAAGCTTCTTAGGATGAGAAGTGAAATGTCTTCAAAGAAAAACAAGAAAGTTCAGTTGCCTCATGGAAAAGCATCTTTGGGACAAGAACAAGCCTAGAAAGCTACATGGATGCAATTTCTAAAAGTTGAGCCCGCCTCTTCCTCATTTTATGTCTAACCGCACACATGTTACAGTGTATTGGCTCAAATGCTAACTCTGTGGGACCATTTTTGTTCAACCCACATTCATTCATTCAACACAAAATGAAGCATCAGGTGTCACCAAGGGAGGTTTCTGCTACCAGAATCGTTGGCCCACACTCCCTTTCCAGCTGACCCTGCTTCCCTATACAGCATGTGTGACGCAGACATTCAGTAATGATGAAGTTTGCAGGAAAACAGCTGCCCATGGAACAGGCTAATTGATATTTGCTAACTGGAGCATGGAAGCAGAAGGACGCCCGGTACGAGGGAGGGAAATGTAACCAGCCGGGCAGCCTCACTTCTCATTTTCCATGCTTGAGGAAAACTTCTTATGCATTCACCTAGAATAATGTTATACCAGCTGCCTAGCTTTAAGTGCAAGATGGGATTTAAAAGAACATTCAAATCAAATTGTGTCTGCAATCTTCCTTATCTAAATTGGAAGCTGAGCATGATGAAATGGATTTTTCATACATATATATATATATATATATATATATATATATATATATATATATATATATATATATGTGTGTGTGTGTGTGTGTGTGTGTGTGTGTGTGTTAGGGTTGCCAGGTGTCCACTATTTGAGTGGACAGTCCACTTTTTTCACATTATGTTCACTATTTTTTTTCACAAAATAGTGGACATTTTTTTTATTCAAAAGCTTTATGATGAAATGGTACGTAATCTAAAGCTGTACAGTCTACTTTTTTTACTACTTAACACCCCCCCACTTGTCCACTATTTTTTGGAAGCAGACCTGGCAACCCTAGTGTGTGTGTGTTCACCTTTGCTGACCTTCTGATAGATAAGCAAAGTCAATGGGGAAGCCAGATTCGCTTAAACAACTGTGTTACTAACAGCTGCAGTGATTCGCTTAACAATGGTGGCAAGAAAAGTCATAAAATGGGAGAAAACTTACTTAATAAACGTCTCACTTAGCAACAGAAATTTTGGGCTCAATTGTGATTGTTAAGTTGAGGACTGCCTGTGATCGAAAACTAAAACTTATACAGAATGAAAGGGGGACTAATAGCAGTTAATAGCAGCTCTTGATCATCTTGTTTGGCTAAGCGTTATAACCAGGTCTGGATTATTTCAAATAAAGCAAACACGTCAAACACAAGGCCCGGGGGCCGGATGTGGCCCGCAAAGTGGTTTCATGTGGCCTGCAAAGCCATCCTGGAAACAATGAGGGAACGGCCCCCGCTGCCTTGGCCCTGGCCCAGGCCAGCCGGGAGCCAATGTACAATTTTGTGGTGGCCATCTATGCTGAAACGCATTCAGTCTTAGCTCCACAAGGCCGTCTAGAAACACGAGGAACCAGCCCCTGCCGTGTCGGCCCCACCCCCTGGGGGCATGCTGGGGAGGTGTCACCCTTTGTGAGGAATGAAGAAATGGACCATGCCTTGGCACTTGCCCCGGTCCCACCCCCTTCTGCCAGAGACCCTCAGATCTGTCCCACTCCTGCCCAGGCCCCCATAGGCACCCTTGACGCAAACGATGTAGAGCTGGCCATGCCCACCCAGTAGGCCACACCCAGTCCATCCATGCCCACCCAGTAGGCCGCACCCACCCTGGCCACACCCACCTGCCCCCCCCCGAGGACAACCGCAGTGCTGATGCAGCCCTCAATTAAATTGAGTTCGATACCCCTGAAATAAAGCCTCCGGCTTCCATCCAGTCAAATCCTATAAATTACAGAAAATATTATAGCACTGGAAACTTTTTTCTGTAGATCAACTATAGTTAAAAGCCAAACTGTGCCTTGTCTACAAGCGTACTTGTGAGTATAATAATTCAGAGCATAATGGAGATGGCGTTAGATGCGAAACCCTAGAAAAATAGTACCCCAGTTGCCTGTTTGACTTACAAGGGCAAAACAAGCTTACTGAACGGAGGGCTCCGTTTTTTGGCAAGTAGTCAATAAAACACTATCTTAGGACTTTCTCTCCTAAAGGTTCTAATCAGAACAATTTATTTCAGACATGTAAACTCTAGCTTTTTTTCCAAGGGTAGCTATTGTCAGGAAGCTTGTAAAAGCGTCGGCCAGCAACTGTAGGTTCATTTTATTAAGAGATTCAGAGCTCCCCCATCTGTTTCTGAAACAGACAGTTAACTGAGGAAGTTTATGACAAACCTAAAGCAGGGGCATAAATACCGATATACAAAAAAAAGCTGAATATAACGAGAAGTGCAATAATGGAGATCCTTACTAGATGCCAGACCTGGTAAAAAAAGGAAGGCAAACAACACCTTTTGTATTTAACTAAGCCTTGTAAATTTGCTATATCAGTTGATAGTATCTTTTATAATCCTTATAAATAGATAGATAGATAGATAGATAGATAGATAGATAGATAGATAGATAGATAGATAGATAGATACATACATACATACATACATACATACATACATACATACATACATACATACATACATACATACATACATACAGGATTATAGAAGATTCTATCAATATATTCTGTATATTCTCTACATTGTAACAGCAATAACCTTAATAAAGGTTAATTTGCATCATTCTGTACAATAATAATAATAATAATAACAACAACAACAACAACAACAACAGCAGAATAGAAGAGAAAGAACTGGAGACGATAACAAAATACAAAGACCTACAAATAGAAATAGAAAGACTGTGGCAAAGGCAAGCATGGGTAGTACCAATAGTAATAGGCGCCTTGGGTGCAATCCCAAAACAACTGGACGACCATTTGAACACCATCGGCATTGACAAATTCACCATCAGAACTGCTTCCATCCTGCGACGATATCTGTAATACCATCAAACATCCACATCTGCCTATTCCAGGTCCTTGGGAAAGACTCGATAGGTAGACAAAAATGCCAAATCCAGTCTGAACATCTGGCTGACTGTGCGATGATCAATAATAACAATAACAACAACAACAACAACAACAACAACAACAATAACAATAACAATAATAATAATAATAATAATAATAATAATAATAATAATAATAATAATAAAGTTGGAAGGGACCTTGGAAGTCATCTAGTCCAACCCCCTGCTCAGGCAGGAAACCCTACACCATTTCAGACAAATGGCTGTCCAGTCTCTTCTTAAAAACATCCAGTGTTGGAGCATTCAACTATTCTGGAGGCAGGTTGTTCCACTGGTTAATTGTTCTAACTGTGAGGAAGTTTCTCCTCAGTTCTATATATCTATATGTTGTAAAGAATGATTCAAATTAACCTTTATTAAAGTTATTGCTGCTACAATGCTCTTTTTCAATATTTTGTTTTATTAAAAGCAGTAACATTTACTACAAGCCAAATTAGAATGGGGGGGGAATGAAAAGGGTAACATAAAAAGCTCAGAGTGCAATAAGAAAGGGAGAGCGAAGAGAAGAAAAAGGATAGATATAGAGAAAGATAAAAACAAAAACTGTTGTAAGTCCAAGTGTATTTTAGGCTTTCTTTCTCTCCAAAATTATATCATGACTCACTCTAATCTCTCCTGCCTAACGGTCAAAATTGTAAATCAGAATTTCGTTTTGTTTTTTTTCATTTTTATGCAAAACGTCGATAAGGGTTACCCAATACCCACATGCTGTTAACATATATGTGGAGGGATAAGGAAGACTAGTCCTTCTTTTGAAACATAAAATCAATTGAAATGTAAAACTGGAGAGCTGGGGGGGGGAATGTCATTTTATTTTGCAGAAGAAAAGTTTATGCAAATATCCCAAACAAGAAAAAAAATATATAGGTGTGTGTATATGGATGGATATCGCAAGGAGAAATAACAGTATGAAATCCGGTGTGAAAGATTGATTTGGGGCTAGAGATATTTTATCACTTGCTTAACCGCTAAACCAAACCAGCTCTCTTCTTTTATCACTTTTTTATCACTTTCTTTTATCAGAAACGAAACAGCATGTCTCTTTTTGGCTTGTCTGAGCTTCTGATACTGTCCTTTTAATTCTTTTCCTTTTCCTTTCTTCCTTACCTGCTTTGAGTGAGGACTCAAGATAGCTTATCCATTGGCAGACCTTTTCATGAATCTCTTCTAGATGTTAATATTTGTTTCCTATTTTTCCACCTCCATTCCTCTTTTCTTTCTTTCAGCCAAGTAGAGGCACCTGTAGGGAATCCAAAAAATCAAGATGGCAATTTGGAATCACTTGCTCGAAGCCACCATCTGATTGATTTTTGCCTTCCAATGCCCCTGAAGCCCTCTTAGGTATTCATAGAATAACTCTAACATTCAGAATGTGAAAAAAAA
>NW_015391037.1:10585-17808 GCF_001527695.2 Protobothrops mucrosquamatus
CCATCTCTCTATTCAAATGTTGCTAGGTATATGTCCTTATAAGTATACGCAGAAGTGACTCCCATTGTGTTCAGTCAGGGTTTTGGTATAGAAATGCTGTCTTAATTAACAATTATGACTACAGTGACTATTTCACACACACAAAAAGATGTTCTGCAGAATTCAGGAAGCTTGGCAGTACTTTCTACAAGCAAGTCATATTTTACATAATATTAGAAATAACCACAGCATTTTTATTACTACAGAGGTACCTCAGTAGTCAACCACTTCAAAACTCATCAAATTTGGCACTCAATGCATTTTGATGCGCAAATGTTGTCCCAGCACTCGGCATTTGTTTAGTACTTGATACACTGTGATAGGAAGAGGGTGATGGCTGTGAAGAACGGACAGGAAGTCCGCCCTACTGAGAATGTCATTGTCATAGGAAAAGGGACAGATAGGAAGTCCTTCCCAGCCAAAACAAAAGGTCATGTGGTAAATCACATGGTTTGTGTGGTACTCATCATTATTAGTATTCATTGCATCTCCCGGAACCAATTAAGAAAGTACCGCTGTACTGTCATTAGACAGGAGTTATAAAAGCGGTATCTTTATTTCCTAACATTAATGAGAGAGGTGCTGCAGCCTCTAATTTCCCAAACAGGAGTGCAATAAAAAGAAAAGAAACAAATACTCAGATTCATTCATGTGTTCTCAGTCCAGAACAGGCCACAATTAAAAATGCAGATGAAAGGCAACAGTTATTTATAGCTGCCACACAACAGTAATATTGAATTTATGGTAATCAATAGGAGTATTACAACTCCAAAATGGTAAACCTGGATTATATATTCTGCTGTCATAGCATTGTTGAATGTAGACTATGTTAATAGATTTTAAAAAAAGTCTTTCGGGTTTATTCACATATACCTGTAGGTATTCTCAATCTGTCAAAAAAGCCAACACAGTTCCAGGCTGCATTAACAGAGGGCTAGAATCAAGATCACGTGAAGTGTTAATACCACTTTACAATGCCTTAGTAAGGCCACACTTGGAATACTGCATCCAATTTTGGTCACCAAGATGTAAAAAGGATGCTGAGACTCTAGAAAGAGCACAGAGAAGAGCAAGAAAGATGATGAGGGGACTGGAGGCTAAAACATATAAGGAATAGTTGCTGGAATTGCATTATGCCTGGTTTAATGAAGAGAAGGATGAGGGGAGACATGATAGCAGTGTTCCAATATCTCAGGGGTTGCCACAAAGAAGAGAGAATCAAGATATTCTCCAAAGCACCTGAAGGCAGGACAAGAAGTAATGGATGGAAATTAATCAAGGAGAGAAGCAACCTAAAACTAAGAAATTTTCTGATAGATAGAACAATTAACCAGTGGAACAACCTGCCTCCAGAAGCGGTGAATGCTCCAACACTGGAAGTTTTAAAGAAGAGACTGGATGACCATTTGTCTGAAATGGTATAGGGTTTCCTGCCTGAGCAGGAGGTTGGACTAGATGACCTCCAAGGTCCCTTCCAACTCTTATTATTCTATCTTCTATCTTCTATATTCAATCTTTGGTCCATTGTGGAGACTCCAGATCAAAAAGCTTCACTCCAGACCACCACCACCATCATCCCTACTACCCCTAAATCCCTGAGAGGTTGAAGGGAAGAAGGTTGTGGAGAGGACCCCAGGGTGATACCATTACTGATAAATGGAATGTTTTTAGCTCAGGGTTGAAAAGAGGGATCTTTGGGGCTCTCTGAGCTTGCTTGTTTTCTTGCAGACATTTCGTAACCAATTACATTTTTTTAACTGAAAATGATAGATCTACTCAATAATAATAATAATAATAATAATAATAATAATAATAATAATAATAGTAATAATAGTAATAATAGCAATAGTAATAGTAATAGTAATAGTAATAATAAAGTTGGAAGGGACCTTGGAGATCATCTAGTCAATCTCCTGCTCAGGCAGGAAACCCTATGCCATTTCAGACAAATGGCTGTCCAGTCTCTTCTTAAAAACTTCCAGTGTTGGAGCATTTACCACTTCTGGAGGCAGGTTGTTCCACTGGTTGATTGTTCTAACTGTCAGGAAGTTTCTCCTTAGTTCCAGGTTGCTTATCTCCTTGATTAGCTTCCATCTATTGCTTCTTTTCTGCCTTCAGGCGCTTTGGAGAATAGCTTGACTCCCTCTTCTTTGGGGCAGCCCCTGAGATATTGGAAGACTGTTATCATGTCCCCCCTCGTCCTTCTCTTCATTAAACTAGACCAGGGGTCTTCAAACTTGGCTCTTTTATGACTCGTGGACTTCAACTCCCAGAATTCCTGAGCCAGCATGGCTCAGCTTGGAAACTCTCCCTTTCCCCTCAGCATGGCTGGCTGAGGAATTCTGGGAGTTGAAGTCCCCGAGTCATAAAAGAGCCAAGGTTGCCTACCCCTGAACTAGACATACCCAATTCCAGCTACTGTTCCTTATATGTTTTAGCTTCCAGTCCCCTAATCATCTTCGTTGCTCTTCTCTGTACTCTTTCTAGAGTCTCAACATCTTTTTTACATCGTGGTGACCAAAACTGGATGCAGTATTCCAAGTGTGGCCTTACCAAGGCCTTGTAAAGTGGTATTAATACTTCACGTGATCTTGATTCTACCCCTCTGTTAATGCAGCCTAGCACTGTGTTAATCATGTCTGCATTCCTTTTCTACAACTTTTCTAGCTAATGTTGTGGGGTTTTTTTAAATCCATAATCTATTCCAACTTTTGCTGAACCTATTTGGTATAAAATGAGAGAATAAGATCATCATTCACGCTTCAGAAGAAGTTATTTTATCGGGGAAGCAAAATCTGATTTTGCATGCTAAAAAAACTAGATTGTCCTCGTAAATGATAGAAATTTATAAGAACTTACAGAACTGCACTCCGGTGAAATTATTCCTAACACATCATGTTTTCACAAATTTGAGCTAATGAAGAAATTACGCAAGCAAACGTTTGACGGAATTGTAATGTCATAGGGATGTCTTTATCAAATGATGCAGGGAGCTGGACCTCCTGCATTTATTAATTTACTTTATTTATTTAAGTGTTTTATAACTGTCTATTTTGTAATGCTGGGTGGATAACAACAGAGATAAAAGCACAACTAATATAACCAATACAAAAGAGAAAGGATGAAATGAGGAGAAGAAAGAAGAAGAAGAAGAAAAGAATATGGAGAAACATTTCTTCCTAGTTTTAACTGAAAGATGAATGTTGGCTCAACATATATTTCTTTTCAAACATTGTGTGTAGTATCCCAAGTGCAGTTTTCTTATATATTTGTATTAAAGGATTCCAACATATAGTGACAGATTTTATCTTCCTGGGCTCCAAGATCACCACAGATGAGGACTGCAGCCAATAAATTAAAAGACGGTTGCTCCTGAGAGAAAAGCTATGGCAAATCTAGACAGCATACTAAAAAGCAGAGACATCACCCTGCCAACAAAAGTACATATAGTCAAGGTCATTGTTTTCCCAGTTGCAATGTATGACTGTGAAAGTTGGACCATAAGAAAGGCTGAGCGCCAAAGAATTGAGGCCTTTGAACTATGGTGCTGGAGAAGACTCCTGCGAGTCCCCTGGACTGCAAGCCGATCAAACCGGTCAGTCCCAGAGGAGATCAACCCTGACTGCTCTTTAGTGGGCCAGATCCTGAAGTTGAAACTCAAGTACTTTGGCCACCTAATGAGAAGGAAGGACTCACTGGAGAAGAGCCTGATGTTGGGAAAGATGGAGGGCAATAGAAGAAGGGGACGACAGAGAATGAGGTGGCTGGATGGAGTCACTGAAGCAGTAGGCGTGAGCTTAAATGGACTCCAGAAGATGGTAGAGGACAGGAAGGCCTGGAGGAACATTGTCCATGGGGTCATGATGGGTCAGACATGACTTTGCAACTAACAACAACAACAATTCCAACATAGCAGATTTAAATGCCTTTTCTGTGGTTACTACACATATATCAACCTAGAACCAAGGAGAAAATTCCTAACAGTTAGAACAATTAACCCATGGAACGGGTTGCCTTCAGAAGTTGTGGGTGCTCCATCACTGGAGGCTTTTAAGAAGAGATTGGACAGCTATTTGTTCGGAACGGTATAGAGTCTCCTGCTTGAGCAGGGGGCTGGACTAGAAGACCTCCAAGGTCCTTCCAACTCTGTTATTCTGTTAAAACTTTTTCTTTTTCAGTTATCCATTTGGGGAAATTCCCAACCAAGCAAGGAAGGAGCTATCAAGAGGGGAGTTAGCCTTGAATCATTGTGCAAGTGTCTGACCTCCACTAAGTTCCATGGAACCTTAACTGTTTGTTCCCAAGGAAAGCGAGTAGCCCTGGAAGATTCTTGTACTATAGATAAAACACAATAAAGTACTCAACTTGAACTTTCCACATGTGGATCTAAGTTGCTCTTTGGCCTAACTATCTGTAACTCCAAGGTCTCTTTTTTATTTGTTGTTGCCAGTTCATACTTCTAACAGTGTGGATGAATTCTTAAGGATCTTTGCAGTTTTTTATTTGTGGCTCATTGTGAATCACTTTAGAGTTACGTACATGAAACTATATTGGCCAGTTTTGAGAGCTCCTTCTAAAATTCCTCCCTGTTCCCTTTTGTTTTAACTATTCTGAATAATTGAAGACCATCAGCCAAGTTGGACATTTCTTTGCATTAGGCTCCAAATTATTTATGGACACATTTTAAAAGCAAAAGTCCAAATATGGAACATTGGAAAAATTCCGTTTCTTACATCCCCACCATTATGAAAACTGCTCTTGTTATCTTCTTCCTTTAATTGCCGTGCTCCTCTCACTAATCTTTGTTAAGCTGGATAACTTTCATCCACATGTTTGCTTGTTTTCCCCTTGAAATTATTAACCTAAAAATAGAGAGAGGATTAGATAGAAAACTGCTGATTTTTCTGCAACACTTCTATATCATTCATATTTAATGGACCATTTGCCTAATATTCTCTCCACAAACAGAGAATGGGTTAAGTATTCTTTATTTTCCTGGAGACTTTTCCTCAATTCTCTTATAAAAACTTTCTAGTTTTTTGGGTCATATTTATTTATTTATTTTATTTATTTATTTTTGAACTTATATGCCGCCCTTCTCCCCATGGGACTCAGGGCGGCTCACAGCATATTAAAACAGTATAAAACATTATCCCCAATAAAAACCAATTAAAAACAAATATTTGTCGCTGTGTCTTATTAAAATCATTAAAATTGTCCCTATTTAAAATTCACCCTAGGCCAGACCCGCTTGCTGAAAAAGCCATGGATGCAAGTTCCATATTTTTGTCAAAAGTGCAGCAATTCCACCTCTGCGTACTAAGCATGTCCAGATAGATGCCACCTGGACTGCAAGATTGGCTAATTTTTAATGTGCCAATAAGAGAAAATAGGTATATCACAACTATTTACACAATGGTTTTCCAAATACTTTTCTTGAGCAGAAACAATTTTCTCCCAGGGGATTCTTTTAAGTTACATACATATGATTTTGTCTATTTTAGAAAAACCTTCTAAGACTCTGAGGTCTTAGAATTAACTCATAACTTAAACTTGGCTGAAGATGGAAATGGAGTGTGTAAAAAATGTTATTTCTCCCACTATTCATGTACAAGAGCCATCACTGTGTAAGATCCATACATTTACGTGCAAAATTATTTTAATTCTTTTGTGTTTTTCCCTATCCAGTTATATATGAGAATTCGCAATAGGGAGGTGCAATCTATAATGTCAAAAGAACTGCTATCTATTCATGTTAGGACAGTATGAACATATATTGCTATTTGTTTTGGCCTAAGGACAACTCAATATAGTAAGCTTAGGAGAGGTAAATGATACAATTGGGAATAAAAGGCAGGCAAATTAAACAAAAAAGGAGAAGGATGTAAGCAGATATGTGCAATTCTAAGAAGCCAGAATGACATAAAAGGAAAGCAATCAACTAGGAAGATTTGAGCATTGATAAGCTGGTAACAAGTACAGTATGTACATTCTCTAGGCACATATTTGAAACTGGACTCATGCTTGAATGATTCTGCTTCTCTGCAATAAAGATTCAAGAATTAGACATTATAATTCATAGAAGTCTTGGGAAGAATGGCCATTTGGGGTGGGACAGAGTGAATGATAGACATAGCCTCGAGATTTTCACGGAGAATATTGGCGAGTGAAGGGTTGGGCACGTGCGGAGTGTTGGAGTCTGATTTGTGCTGTCCTTAGGGTAGTAATGTTTGCAATTATGAAAGAAAGAAAGAAAGAAAGAAAGAAAGAAAGAAAGAAAGAAAGAAAGAAAGAAAGAAAGAAAGAAAGAGGATTTATTGAGAGGAAACATTATGTAAAACCTAGCACAGCTTTCCAAGAAGAAAGTCAAAAAAAAAAGTGCTCTGTGCAGGTGTGCCAAGGAAGAAAAACAGAAAGAAATAAAATATGTCAGTCTTACCAGGGGGACCAGACAGGAAACTCAACCAGAGAAGCTCATTCTACTTTTGAAAGAAAAATCAGGTCCAGTTCCAAGCTGGGAATAAAATGGAGGCTGCTTTTGAAAGAAGGCCTCTTTATCGATGAGCCGAACGAGCAACAGCATGTCGTTCTGGGACAGCTGACCAACTGATTTGATGAGTACAAGGATTTTTATACAGTTTTACAGCACTTCGCAATTTGGAGGCTTGCTCTGTGTGTGCTTTTGTCATTTGATTGGTTTTACTTGTTTTGCAAAGGCTCGTGATGGGTCTTAATTATCGGCTTCCTTGGTCAAACAACTGTGATTGGTTTTATTCTGTTTTCTATAGTCTGCCTATTACCTTTAGCACATCTCTTTTAACAAACAGGCAGGCTTGAGGCAATGTGTGCTTTTCTCAATGACGGGGGGGGGGATTTGCTTAAATTCATGAGTGAAATATTGTTTTTGCATTTCTCTTTATTCTTATGATTTGGGGGCATAGTGAAAAGGATTGGGGGGGATGCGTTTATTTATTTATTTATTTATTTTATTAATTTAATTTATATCCCGCCCTTCTCCTTGCGGACTCAGGGCGGCTAACAACCAGATAAAACACTAATCCCCAAAAACTACAGTTAAAAACATAAGTAAAAACAAATATTGGTAATTTGGTCAAGTTAATTTAAAAATTGCTTTAAAACCCCCGTTTAAAATTTTCCCCTAGGCCAGTCCTGCAAGTTGGAAT
>NW_015391037.1:18580-22732 GCF_001527695.2 Protobothrops mucrosquamatus
TCAACTTAATTATTAAACAAAATTACTACTCAAAATAATAATAATATCAATATAATAAAATATAATAAAAACTATAAAAAATATAATAAAATATTCACAATAACAATACTGTAAAATTTACTCAAACACCAAATGGAACTTTTCAGTCCCATATTTATTCTGAATATAATCTATCCATCTTCTCCAAACCGAAATATATATTTCCTATGTTTGATCCTTTAAATAAGCAGAAATCTTAGCCATTTCTGCTAAATTTGACACTTTAAGAGACCATTCTTCTAAAGCAGGCAAACGATCCGTCTTCCAGTTTTGAGCTACCAATAGTCTTGCAGCTGTTATAAGGTTTAACATCAGATTCATTTCTTTAGCATCCAAATCTCCCATAATACCTAATAAAAATAACTGCGGTGTGAACTTTATCTTTTTCTTAAAAATATTTTGAATATTCCACCAAACCTTGATCCAAAATGCTTTTATTTCCCTACCTGTCCACCAAATATGAAAATAAGTTGCATCTAAACTTCCACATCTCCAACATTTGGGCTGTAAATTAGAATACATGCATGACAATTTTTGAGGATCCTTGAAAAAGCAACTTTGGGACAAAAAAGGTCAAAAATCCCAACGGAAGGAAGGATAAGAGGTAGGGAAAAAGCAAGATGGTCTAAGAATATGTGACTTAAAGTCACAAATGTCCACAGAAAAAAACAAGATAACGAGTCGAGAAAACTTGGGATGGATCACATGAATGAGGTTAAATTTCCAAGACAGCACCCAATCTCTGAACTTTTAAGAGATTATTTTGCCAGCATAGGGCAATTCTCAAGCTTATCAAAGGACCAAAGGACCAATAAAGTGTGTATTTGGGGATAATTCATGTATCCTTATGGGGAAAAAATAGTTTTAAAATACGTAATGTGTGCCAAAACATTTGAAATGTATCGTGCATTTTTTTCTTTTAAAAAAAAAATTGAATGTAAACAGAATAATGCAGAAATTAAGCCCATGTCCAATCAACCCAGTGACAAAACTGCTTTTTCTTGTCTATTCCACTTCTTCTTCTTCTTCTTCTTGTGCCCTATCCGTTATCGGATGTTGGCGATCATGTTGGCGATCCTGTTTTTATCAGCAGCCGCACGAAAAAGTGCTGCTGAGTTTTGTCCAAACCAGTCCCTTAGATTTTGAAGCCACGATGTTCTTCTTCTGCCTATTCCACTACATTAATAAAATTTAAAGTTCGCTCTTACACACGTCACTCACGAAAGCAAAAACCAAATGGAAAGAAACCAAATGGGGACAATCAGCAAACCCTAAAGATTAAATAATCCAAAGAAATGGTTGCAAAAATAGCATCATTTTTTCAATCCAGATGTTTCACTTTTTTTAAAAAAAAAGGGAATAATTAACCACAAACTGAGCGTTAAGCATGCAATTAATTACTAACAATTAATTAATTGCCAAATTGAATTAAGCATGCAATTAATTCTCAGTTTCCAGGCCGCAAAAAAAGGAAACCTCAACACAAAAGTGGAAATAAAGACATCCAAGGAAAACAAAAATCATCAACCTATCATTCTTTTTTTTTTAAAAAATATATGATAGGTTGATATGGCAGACTTCTTTTTCTTTATGGAATAAACAAAAATGTTTGAAAAACCTAATAGGCATATTTATTGTCCAAGCTTAATGTCCCCAATGAAAGCTGTGCCTTGTTTCAATATGTTTCTTCCAACTTAAGCTCTAAATACTTAACGACAGCCCAAGTGGTACAAATTGTTCTTGGAAGATTACTTTTTTTTTTTACATATCTCAGAGCAGGATATAAATAATATGAATCCCTTCCCAAAAGAGGGACAAAAAAAAAAGAGAATCTTAGGTTTAAGACTTGACATTTGAAAGCGGTGTATTTCTTTTATGCCCTCTGGAAGCAAATAAAAACATTAGAAAACTCCATTCGGGATATTTATATGCTGAGTGTTGATGGCCAAGGGACCACATCAAGTTTAGCACATTGACCTCTTGGCAATAACTTCTGAGTTATGAAAACCTTCTGCAGCAAACTTCAAGCTGGTCTGATTAGCTTTTGTTGTTAGTTGCGAAGTCGTGTCCGACCCATCGCGACCCCATGGACAACGTTCCTCCAGGCCTTCCTGTCCTCTACCATCTTCTGGAGTCCATTGAAGCTCACGCCTCCTGCTTCAGTGACTCCATCCAGCCACTTCATTCTCTGTCGTCCCCTTCTTCTATTGCCCTCAATCTTTCCCAGCATTAGGCTCTTCTCCAGTGAGTCCTTCCTTCTCATTAGATGGGCAAAGTATTTGAGTTTCAACTTCAGGATCTGGCCTTCTAAAGAGCAGTCAGGGTTGATCTCCTCTAGGACTGACCGGTTTGATTGCCTTGCAGTCCAGGGGACTTGCAGGAGTCTTCTCCAGCACCATAGTTCAAAGGCCTCAATTCTTTTGAGCTCAGCCTTTCTTATGGTGATATAGACAGGGCTTTTTTTCTCGGAGAAAAGGTGGCGGAACTCAAACCTGGCCACGCCCTCATCAAACCCTAGGACCGCCCCTTTAGAGAACAGGAATGCAAGTAAAATTTGGGAGGGGCTATTTCCGGTGTGGGAGGGGCTATTTCCGGTGCGGCCGGCCCGGAAAAAGGTGCCGGAACGCCGTTCCGCCGCGTTCCGGCTGANCCACCGCCTCCTTTAGGATCGCGGGGAAGGCACCCTCCCGTAAAGAAGCATTTATAATTCCCTGGAGCCAGGCTCGTGTACCCTCCCGAGCCGCCAGTACCAGCCAGGAGGGACACGGATCCAATAAACATGTGGTTGCATTCAGCCTCCCCAGGATCCTGTCCACATCCTCAGGAGCCACAGAGTCAAACTCCTCCCAGGAGATGCGTTCTTATAACACTAGTTTATTGTAAAGCTACATTAAGAGAATCCTAATCTGAAAGTAAAATTTTCCCACTTTCATCTTTATAGCCTGAGAACTCAGGGAGGGTTCCTTCTGAGTCTCTTTCCCCACCCATTATGCAGCTGTGGGATATGCTGTCTTTTATCTGACTGTTCCCTAAGCTATATCCCTTTGCCCCCATCTCCCAAGGCTATTCCCACATACCATTACCTAGATTATGTCAAGGTATCAATTTAATAGCTAAACAGCTTATGTCATGATGTAATGTTATGTAAGGTGGATGATGCAATGATAGGAATGACTCAGCTGGGTTTGTGTCTCTTTAAGAGGAAGCAGGGTCGGTATCCCTTTAAGAGCCTGAGTATAAAAGGGAAGGCTTTTGCTGGAGTGTCTCTCTCTCATCCGTTTCCTGCTGTAACTGCTGTATGTTAGAGCTTGCTGCATTAACATGTGTATGTATCTTGTTCCTAATATATGACATTGTAGATAGTGTAATATAAACCACCATTTAATACAAACCACTGTTTACTGTGTTTACTCCTGGGTTATCTCAGCGCAATAAGACTGTGCATGCTCTGACAGATTAGCAATCTCCCAGATGAAGAGCAGGCAAAGTCGAGACAAAGAGAATGCCCAGATTAAATATTACATCTGTATCCTACTGCCTCCTTCTGGTCAGTAAATCATGAAGCACGGAAGAAACAATGCCATGGGATTTGCTGTTCCAACAGAGAAATAAAATGGGCAAACTAGAGATATGACAGAAGAAGGCAAGGCAGGAGGAAGAGAGGGGGGAAACAGTAAAGGAAGGAGAGGAAAGAAAAGAAACAATAGGTCAAAAAAAATATGGAGATTCTCAGGTCGTGGTTTTCCCAAAGGTGCTTTTTCAAAAGGTAACTGGATTTTCTTGTTTTTGTTTTTCTTGAAGACAATTTCCCTTCTCATCTAAGAAGCACCCTCAGTTCTGATGAATGGCGGAGAAGGGAAGGATTTATATTCCTTGCAGTCACGTAGGTGAATCATGATGCAGTCAGTCATCAGAGTGCTAACATCAGCTGTCTGCAAGGAGTATAAATCCTTCCGTTCCCCACCATCCAGTCAGAACTGAAGAAGCTTCTTGAATGAGAAGTGAAACATCTTCAAGGGGGGAAAAAACACAAGAAAGCCCAGTTGCTTCTTTTTTTTATTATTATTAAAAGTTTTATAACATTTACAAAATAAACCCCCTTCCCCACCCCCC
>NW_015391037.1:25037-38300 GCF_001527695.2 Protobothrops mucrosquamatus
GAGAAAAGGTGGCGGAACTCAAACCTGGCCACGCCCTCATCAAACCCTAGGACCGCCCCTTTAGAGAACAGGAATGCAAGTAAAATTTGGGAGGGGCTATTTCCGGTGTGGGAGGGGCTATTTCCGGTGCGGCCGGCCCGGAAAAAGGTGCCGGAACGCCGTTCCGCCGCGTTCCGGCTGAAAAAAAGCCCTGGATATAGATATACTGTAGCTATAGATATATATAGAGAGATATTGATATTGTTGTTGTTGTTGTTAGTTGTGAAGTCATGTCCATCGCAACCCCGTGGACAATGTTCCTCCAGGCCTTCCTGTCCTCTATCATCTTCTGGAGTCCATTTAAGCTCACGCCTCCTGCTTCAGTGACTCCATCCAGCCACCTCATTCTCTGTCATCCCCTTCTTCTATTGCCCTCCATCTTTCCCAGCATTAGGCTCTTCTCCAGTGGGTGCTTCCTTCTCATTAGGTGGCCAAAGTATTTGATCTGATTAGCTAGTCTGACCCAAAAATGGTCTTAGTTTGGGGATCCCAAATGGTGCTTTTCCAGAAGGTAGCTGGACATTCTTGTTTTTTCTCCTTTGAAAGCATTGTGCTTCTCACCCAAGAAGCTCTCCATTTCTCCTCAGCGTGGCTGGCTCAGGAATTCTGGGAGTTGAAGTCCACGAGTCATAAAAGAGCCAAGGTTGCCTACCCCTGAACTAGACATACCCAATTCCAGCAACCATTCTTTATGTGTTTGGGAAGTGCATCTTATCAGGATCTGGGGAATGATATGATTTTTTTATCCCTAATTCTGAATTGATTCAGGAGTGCTTTTCAGAAAAAAAAATAGACCTCTACTTTCTACTAACAAAGGAAAATCCTAACTCTCTAACAGCACCTTTAAGCTTTTTATTAGAATAAGATAACATTTGTAGGCTATTAATAAGGGATAAATATTGTAACATCCAATTTCTTTATCAATGGACAGACAGATGCCACAAAATGTCTGTGAGGTAGATGGGCAGTTTTTAAAATTTAATAAAGAAAACTTGGATAAAACACTTATCAAGAGCAAATAAATAAAGGAGACAGATGCTAATGTTCTGAGATCATCAGAAATCATCTGGAGATCCCATCCAGAACTGTCTGTTCACAGTTGCAGTTGAGCAAACTTTTCTATATTCTTGAAAATTTCATTTGAGGAAACTAAAAAAAAAAAAAAAAAAACCAGATAAATCTAGTTTCAGACCCGCAAAGTAATATAATTTCTGAGTACCAGATGCAAGAAAGAGAACAATAAAATAAAGTTACTAACTAAATTGGAGCAACTGAGCAGATTTGATTATGGTTCATTTAAAGATGTTCTTATATCTCCTTCCATCAGCTTCGAAAGTAAGGAATTAAACCACATGAGTGGGAACATTCCTCTACATGTAGCAAAAATTATGGAAAATGCCTTTTCAAATACCAGCATGGGAGAAAGTACGAAAGTATACCGTTGACATTTCTTTTTTTATTATTATTATTTCTATATCATTTTTATGATCTAGTACACAAATCAAATGTGTAAATTAAAATATTGTTCATGATTATAATTACTGAACATATAGTTATACATTCATAGAAAGTAGTATGTGTAGCAGAAAAGCAGGCAGACTTGGAGGGTGGAGTTAAGCATGTCATCAGCTTAAAATTGTTATGTTGCCACAAATGGTCCAAGTCCAGCCCCTTTTTAATTCTGTTGACCATTATCTGCCAATTTAGCATGGAACTTTAGTTGACTACATTCTTGTGTATAGACTTCAGCAATAAATCTTCTGAACTGCAACTTAATATGTTGAAGGAAAAAATCTTCATCAGGGTCCAGTCCAAGCTGGGAATAATCAAAATGGAGACTGCTTTAGAAAGAAGGTTGTAGTTTATTGAAGAAGAGAGCCAGACAGAAAGATGGCTCTGGAAAAAAGTAACCACATGTAGCAGATAATGGGTTTTTATACCTTTTCGGGCTCTTGAGGTTGTTTCCTATTCCTGTTTGAGGCTTTGTATTTCCTGTGTCATGTACTTTGACCTGAGTCTGAGTGTGCCTTTCTGGTATTCTGATGATGGTGGGTTAATCCTATTATGTTTCCTGTCCTTAGAATTTGGGTGGGGTATGTAGATTTTAAGGGTCTTTGTCTTCCTAATTTCTTCAGTTTCTATCTGGAAGGCTCCAACCTTCCTGAATGGATTATTACATCTGCATTTCTAAAAGCTGGTTTCTGCTGAGTTGTCTGGCTGGGGGGGGGAGAGGTTTCTGCCTTTTTAAAGATCTTCTCCATTATTCCTTTGGAGAAATATATTCTGCCTTTTTAATAGTCCCCAAAATATCATTTTTTTCTCTGGATCCTTCTCACAAATATATGGTCCAGATTATTTGCCCCTGGCAGTGCTAATTTTGAAAGAGCTACTAAAGGGCCCATATAAGAAAACAGATTTAGAGGTGTTCAAAGCATTTTATATGAAGGAAGGAAGATTCTACTTATTCTCCTATTTGGATCATATTGATCAAACCACTACTTCTAAAGCATGGATGGGATACAAGATTGAGCAAAGCCCGTAAAATCCATCTAAGTTTAAAAAAATGTATAGTTTATGTTCCATTACTTGGTGTTTAAAGACAATTGGGTATATTTGATAGTATCATTGTAAAGTATTTGAAGTTTTATTATGGTTCATCACATAGTCAGCCAGATGTCCAGACTGGACATCGAGTCTTTACCAAGGACCTGAGATAGGCAGGTCTGGATGATTGATGGTGTTACAAATATCGCCTCAGGTTGGAAGCTGTTTCCAGTAAGGCCACCTTTTGCAATTGACTGATGGTGAATTTGTCAATGCCGATGGTGTTCAAGTGGTGCTCCAATTGCTTTGGGATTTCATACAAAGGTGCCTATGACTGTTGGTACAACCTTTGCTTCCTTTTGCCACTGTTGTTTTATTTCTGTTTGCAGGTCTTTGTATTATCTTTTCCAGTTCTTAATATCTATTCACAACAATGTGAAGTCATAGCTGTCAGTTCTTTAGCCGGCGTTGGCCTTCATATGGGATGGTGTAATGGTATAGTGTCGGCAGTATATCCAAGCAGTGTGGCCTTTTGCAAATGACAAAGTGTCAATGCACTGATTTTTCTAAGTGCTGTACAAGATTTTTTGGTAAGGCACTTCTTTGATATTTGGAATTATTTTTTTATTAATCAGAACCTGAATTAGAATAATTCATTTCAATATGCTTGCCAGGCAGGCAGGCAACTTTGACATAAGCAATGACATAAATATCAATGAGATATGAGGAGGTCCATCTAGAAGAAGAAAGGCCTTCTCTATGGTGGCTCCCACCATATAGAACATCATGGAGATAATGTTGGCCTCCACCTTCATACTCTTTGAAAAGGTCCTGAAGACATGGTTTTTCCAGTGGGCTTGGGGACCCCAGCGGGACACAGATCCCATAGTAGTTTGATTGATTGTTGGCATGAAGGGTTACTGGGTTTTATATTTGGGGTTTTACTTCTGTAACGTCACCATGAGTGAGTTGAGTTGCAAGATAAATGATCTTAATAAATCAATCAAGCACTACAATTTCTTCTCCTCCTGTAGATTGTATCCTTCTGTACTTGCACATAATTCCATACTTCCGAAATGTTACAGCTTTTGACATTTTAAGATTAGGTCTTCTTTCTGTTGCCCCGTTCAATATACAAAAACATCTTCCAATCTACCAAGATCTACTTAGCTACAAATGAGCGTTTTTAGTTGAAAACAGAAATCTGATCTCGTCATACAGTATAATAATATGGATTCTGGGGAATCAAAACCAGGATGTGAAACAATTACTAATCTTCTAGCAAGGATATAACAAGCATCTGACTTTAAAAGACACTGTGGGGCTTAGAAATTCAGTGTAAGAAAAGAAAAAAAAACACCCTAAGGACTTGCCAGGTTTAAATTCTGGACTACAATTTGCAATTGCTCAGAAATTGTCAAATGTCTTTTACAGTTACTATTTGCTAGTGTTCAAGATACAGTTTCTAGCTCTATTTTCCCTTGCCTCAGTGGGGGTCTGACACAGATAACTGTTTTACAATTCTTTTATCCATAAATCTTCTTCCACTGACCTTAGAAAGTGTTATGAATTTTCATTACGAAGAACACCTTATTTCTTCTGAGCACACGATGCCAGCATGATGTTTTTATGATAGGAGGTCTCAAAAAAACAACAACTATATTGTGCAATTCTATATAGGTCCTTTTTTTAAAAAAAAAAATCTGTACACTTATTACTAATACCTCAAACAGTGAAATAATCAGGTGATGGAAAAATATGTTTCGTTCCAGGTAACTCTCCCCCTCCCAGCCATTCTTTTAAACTGCAGTATCATAAAGTAGAAAAACAACACTTACAGACAAAAAGCAGAAAAATGTATTTCGATAGAGTACAAAATAAGGCACTAGTCTGAATTCAGGGTTGTTGATGTTGTTTTTGGCTACTGTATTCTTAATGTTCAAAAAAAGTAAATTAGTAAGAGGCACACGTAAGTGGTGAATATTTTGGGGATATGTTTGACTTACAGATCTAATAAAGATATTTTACCAGGGATAGGCAACCATCTCACCCAAGAAGCTTCTTCAGCCAAGTGGCCTCAACAACTCTCTAAAGAATGCAAATGACCAGCTGTCTGCAAGGAGTATAAATCCTTCCATTCCCCACCATCCAGTCAGAGCTGAAGAAGCTTCTTGGATGAGAAGCGAAACTTCTTCAAAGAGAGAAAAAAAAAGTCCAGTTACCTCGTGGAAAAGCACCTTTGGGACATATAAGTACCAATGTTTTCATGAAATTGCCAAGGGAAGAGATTGGGGAGAATCAGAAGTGGAATTCTGTAGAATTCAAGGCATTGTAAAGTTGCATCTACGGTAGTTCATTACCAACTAATGTAGCAAAAGTAGGTCTTGAGTAATTGTCAACACCTAGCACAGATATGGTCAATGACATCATTGACCTATTCAGTCCATTACTTGAGTATCCATTGAGCTTATTATCACCAGATGATGCTTGCTGGGGAAAGAGTGTTTGTCCTTGTGTAACTCTGCCTTTCAACATCACATAACAATGCCCTCTTACCAAATGGATTCCTAATCCACGCAAAGGTTGGCCATGTAATGGAGGAGAAGGAATGGCAGTCCCTGGGGGTGGAGTTAAAAGAGAGATCAGCCAAGACTCCCTATGTAGTCACAAGCAAACAAAGTCCAATAATCATTGAATGCCGTTGACTCTTATCTAACGCTCACCAAGTGCCAACCATTAGTTCAGAAGATTCCTGTACACCAACTTTTAGCAATAAATCAGCTTCATTGAACCTTCACATGTGGACCTGACATTTAAATGCTAATATCTGAAGGCCGATGAACTCTGAACAAAAGAACTGCTGATAACATAAGTCAGATCCAGTTTATATGGTGATTATCGTCAGTAAAAAGTATTGTAAAGAATATTGCAAATCAGTGCAGACAGTATGTACTAGGGGTCTTCAAACGTGGCCCTTTTATGACTTGTGGACTTCAACTCCCAGAATTCCTCAGCCAGGCACGCCGGCTGAGGAATTCTGGGAGTTGAAGTCCACAAGTCATAAAAGGGCCACGTTTGAAGACCCCTGGTATATACCATAAGTTTATTATGCTCTGTGGAGGGTGATAATATATTACAGTAGAAACAGTACCCAGAGGTAAACACTGCTGGATTCAATGGGATGAATTCTTGGCTGCATATGTTATCGAAATATAGCATTAATTATCTACTATTTGTAAGCCCTGAAATGCAATGTTTTCTTTTTTAAAATAAATGCTACCCCATACCTATTTTGCTGTTTATTTCTCCTTCATTTGTAAAGTATTGGATGTTATTTTTGCTTAACAGCGTATCAACAGTGGTGTTCTGTAAAAGGTTTATTATTGAACTGAGTTGAGTGGGCTGAAGTTTAATTGCCAACGGAATGTTCACCATTAAAAAATATGGTATTTCAAATGTCAAGCCAATTTTAAAAGGAATAGGTTGTGGAAAATATAGATCAAGCATTTCAGACAATCATTGTAAAAACAGTTGGATGCTAGTAACTGCAAGAATGCCCAAACTGCATCACAATTATAAGGCACTCACAAAATTTTGAACAGATAAACTACCTGGCTACCTTAACGTGCAAGAGTGGGTCCCAATTTAATTTATAGCAGCAGCAGCTGACGTACAGAACAAAATTTACACACGATCGCTTGAAAATTGTGATAGAACAAATCCTCATGGATATAAAGTTGGAAGGGACCTTGGAGGTCATCTAGTCCAACCCCTTGCTCAGGCAGGAAACCCTATACCATTTCAGACAAATGGCTGTCCAATCTCTTCTTAAAAACCTCCAGTGTTGGAGCATTCACAGCTTCTGAAGGCAGGTTGTTCCACTGATTCATTGTTCTAACTTTCAGAAAATTTCTCCTTAGTTCTAGGTTGCTTTTCTCCTTGATTAGTTTCCATCCATTGCTTCTTGTCCTGCTTTTAGGTGCTTTGGAGATTAGCTTGACGCCCTCTTCTTTGTGGCAGCCCCTGAGATATTGCAACACTGCTATCATGTTACCCCTCATCCTTCTCTTCATTAAACCAGGCATAATGCAATTCCAGCAACCGTTCCTTATATGTTTTAGCCTCCAGTCCCCTCATCATCTTTGTTGCTCTTCTCTGCACTCTTTCTAGAGTCTCAACATCTTTTTTACATCCTGGTGACCAAAACTGGATACCATATTCCAAGTATAGCCTTACCAAGGCATTATAAAGTGGTATTAACACTTCACGTGATCTTGATTCTATCCCACTGTTAATGCAGCCTAGCACTGTGTTGGCTTTTTTGGCAGCTGCAGAACATTGTCCCCTTCCGTTCATAGAAACTGGCAGACTGGGTCTTTTGTTCCTGCCTTAGGCAAAAAGACATTGGCTAACCGTTGGCCAGTCACTCTCCCTCAGCTCCAGGAAACAAGCAATGACAATGGTGCATCATTTCTGAAACCTTGCCAAGAAAACTGCAGAGACCAAGCCAGGCAGTTGACAGGTGTCAACACCAATTTAAAGGCACCAGGGGGAAAAAGTGTTTAAAAATGAAGATTAGAAAAAAAAGTTTTTTAAAAAAGGCCTAATTTAGATGACCAGAAAGTCCTCCAAGTCCTCCACATGTTTCAGGGGTGTCAGCTGCATATTTTGTATTCTATTGTTTGCATTTTGGCTTCCTAATTTGATTCCAGCTATCCTTTCCCTTCCCGTCATTCTAATATTTGTGGGTATGAGACAATTAGAAATGGAGCTGATAATCTACATATTCTTAACAGAATAACAGAGTTGGAAGGGACCTTGGAGGTCTGCTAGTCCAACCCTCTGCTCAGGCAGGAAAATACACAATTTCAGTCCATTGGCTGTCCAGTCTCTTCTTTAAAACTTCTAGTGTTGGAGCATCCACAGCTTCTGACAGCAAGTCATTCCACTGGTTAATGGTACAGGAAATTTCTCCTTAGTTCTAGGTTGCTTCTCTCCTTGATTAGTTTCCACCCATTCAGTGGTGGGATTCAGCCAGTTCGCACCACTTCGGCAGAACCGGTAGCTAATTTTTTGTTGCCCAGGCCTAGAATGGACTTCCAGAAGTGGCATCCACACAGAGAACCAGTTGAATCCCACCACTACACCCATTGCTTCTTGTCCTGCTTTCAGGGGCTTTGGAGAATAACTTGACTCCCTCTTCTTTGTGGATATTAGATATTGGAACACTGCTATCCCCCCCCAGTCTTTCTTTTCATTTCTTATTTCATTCCATTTCCTATTCTGCACATATTGGATTGCCTCATCATTACTTTTGGCTCAGTGTAAAGGTACATTAGAAGCAGGACCAGATGTTGCGGCACATTCCGCCTTTTGGTGTGTATCTGCATAAATAACAGGGTCAATGGTATTGTGAACCAGCAATGTGCACCCTACATCTTTGATCAAATATAAGTTAGTTCTCAGTTTTTTACATGCATCTATTCTCTCTTCACAGAGCTCTGCAGAAAAAACGTAAGCTTTGACTCAATTTTTGAGAAACCGTTATCAGTCTCCCAATGGTTTACTTTGAAAATGCAAAACAGATTTTTGTTCTCTCGAGAGTCTTTAGGAGCAAAAAACTCCAAGCTGTTCCAATGACATGCTCAATTGAAAAAAAAAAAAAAAAGGCTGGGGATCCAACCTCAGCAAGGCATTTGAAGGTCATGCTTTGCAGCATCCAGCAAATATGTACAGCATGTCTGAATGTAAAAATATTTGTAGCCTGCCCCTATATCCTAATAGAACTGGTTGAGCCCCAGTGGTGATAGATCTGGTTAGTGAAGCCCCTGTCTTTGAAAGTTGAAAATAACTGTGTTTTTTGCAAGGCTACTATTGATGCTTCGGAAGATATTTCTTGGCTATTTTTGCGTGTGTACTGATCAGGAGCCAGTTAGCTTCCCTTCCAAACCAATAGATTGATTTCCTTCCAAAACAGCCGTGTGAACCTCGGAAAATGAGACTTGTTTGAAGAGACTTCACTCACTTTCCCACGGGTTGCAAAAGCATCAAGGTAGGCGCTTCGCACAGTCCTTACACAGATTACAGTAGTGGCCAAAATTGTGGAAACCTTTTGGGGACAGTGTATTTTTGAGGTTTGATGGCTAATAACACCACTTTTTTTGGGGGGAGCAGTACCATAAAATTATATATCAATGGAAAGATAATTTAATCAAGAACGTAATGCAACAAAGTTTGTTCAATTATCTGTACTGTATTCTATGGAAAGCTATAGCCAAATAAGCAGAAAAAAGAAGCACAACTTGTTTAGGTTGATATCAGGTAGCTTTCCTTCATCTGATTGTAGCCAATGAGCATGAGTGTTTAGAGAGCCAATCAGGTGTCATCTTGTTTTGGCAATGAGCCAATCAGATCACACTAGGATTCAGTTATTGGCGTCATGTATTGAAGCTGAGAGGAGGACATTTGTCAGTGTTTCACGTGATCGCTATCAAGTTGGTTGGGTGTTCTGTCCCCCGTCCGACCCACACCCCCCAACCAGGCAGCCAAGGCCTGAAAAACTGCTCTGCACAGACAAAGGCAAATGAATTCCGTGGCAGCAACTGCGTAGCTGCCTGCCAAGCCTTTACTGATAAGACACAGCAAACAAAGATAACTCCACAATAATTTGCCAGAGAGCTTGCAACAGAATATCCATCAAAAATTGTCCGTCACGAAACTTCACATGCCACACCCCTTGCTTATATAGCCAGTGGGGTGTGGCCCAGTGACTCAGCTGAACTATCTGGCACGNCTGGCCAATCCCAGAAACACCGGGCTCCTGGCCAATCCCAGAAACACCGGGCTCCTGGCCAAACTCCTCGCTGTCGGAAGGCACCGAAGGCTGCACCAGAGGGGAAGGGCCTGGAGAGGGAGGCCTAGCCATCCCCTCTCCTTCATGTTCAGAGCCTTCCTCCTCTGATGAGAGGGACCCACCGGACGGAGCCACAACATTGGGGTTTTTTTTGTGTTCTTTCATTTAGTGAGCTTGTAAGACATAATAAAATTAAAGTAATGGTGCAAAGAGTTGACTAGTTGCCCAGAAAGTGATGCAAAATAGTATTATTAAATGAACAAGGCTACAGTTATAAAGAAATTAGAAGAAAAATGGGTGGAAACTTAACCAAAGGTGGCATTTCTACTATACACTTTTCCCAAAAGGTTTCCACAATTTTGGCCACTACTGTATATGCACATGGTGGTAAGGTGAACGCAGGGCTGGATAAGGAAGAATTAAAATACTATAGGGTAAAAGAGAAGAAAATTACATTTGGGCAGTCCTTGGTGCTCCCTGAGTTTGGTTGTTATCTTGCAGATGTTTCATTATCCAAACTGGATAACTTCATCACTGCTGATGTTACCCAGTTTGGATGCTGAACATCTGCAAGAAAACAACCAAGCTCAGAGAGTACCAAGGACCCCTACAAATATTTTCCTCTGTTGGCAAAATTATATTTCTTATCATTCCACAGAGGAATCAAGTCTAGCAAATTCTGAAGCTATGATATTTTTCCATTTGTTTCTGTAATTTTCAGAAAGGCTCTTTTTTTTTTTTTAGCCCGGTGTCACTTAGCTGATTTATCAATTTATTGTTTTACTCATTATTGCTTAACCTCCACCACAAACATCCTTTTTTCATTTGCACGGTCTTGTCTGACAGCTATTCTAATTAAGATGTGTTTTGTAACTATTATCATTATTTTGCAGTTATTAAATCTATTCCAGGTTGAAAACAAAGCTGAATGAGAACATAAATCTGGAATCTAGTTTTAGAGGTCAATTGGACAACTGCATGTTGCCTGTGAGTCAGTTATTCCTATCAGCACCGACTGCATTGATGAGGGAAGATCAATTTTAGAATTGAGGCTGAGATGATAGAATTAGCAGAGATGGCAACATTGACGGGGCTGATTAGAGAAAGGATAATAAACACGTTATGAGCGACTGGAAATCCCTTGTGGACTTTTTGCTGAACCAAAAAATAAAAAAATTGAACATGTGATTTATGGGTTTGATAATTAGAAAAGACAGAGTATGTAAAGAAGGAAATTATACGCTAACCTTGGAGAGAGAGGGCAAAATATAAATGTAACGGCAGTTAAGAAAATTTCTTCCGTATTTCTGTCTTCGTATCTTTTTTCACTTCCTCAACTTACGACCACAACTGAACCAAATTTTTATGTTGCTAAACAAGACAGTTGTTAAGTGAGTTTTAGCCCATTTTAGGACCTTTTGTGATGACCCAGGGCCCCGAACGGAGACAAAGCAATTAGCTGGTCAGAATAATTGTCTTTGTAAGCACTGCCAACGTTCACCCAATAGCCCCCACATATGCTGGCACAAGTTCAATAAAACAGTCAATGGAGTTCAACAGTTCTTTAAAGTAAAACAGATAACAAACAAAGTATGATCTTTTTAATGCCCAGCTTCCCTGTAATATGCAAACTGCAAAACTGAAGACAGCAAGGAAAACTCAGCAGGAAACAAACTGTTTCCTGTACAAAGAGTCCAGGTACAAGAGCTCACATCACAAGAGTTCACGTTTGTTCCCGGCAAATGCCCCACCCCACAGCGTCTCCTTAAATACCTTCTCCCCAGGTGTGCCTTGTGGAGTGGGGCGTGATACTCTCCTCCCGAGCAAGTGAGCCTGCCTCCATTGTTCCCTCCTCCTCTCTGCTCTCCTTGCTCTGGGATCTGGTGGGGAGGGGCCTTGCTCCTCGCCTGAGCTCTGCCTTCCCTGTTCCAAACTTGAAGGGCCCTGGCCTGCTTCAGCCTGTTCCTCCCCACAGTCCTCCGAAGCCACAGACACCCCCTCCTGGGCCTCAATAGGGAACTCCATGCCGTCCTCAGAGTCAGGCTCGGAAGGAGGCATGACACCTTTCTTGCTGCTGTGATTAAGTCAGTCACTGCAAATGTTAAGTTAGTAACATGGTTGAATCTGGCTTCCCCATTGACTTTGCTTGTCAGAAGGGATCACATGATTGCAAAAAAGCTCCTAAAATCGGGCTGGTGCTGAGTGATCTGTTTTACAACCTCATGACTTATAATCATAATGGATCATAATGATCATAAGAAATTTTCCTTTCATGACTTTGAAAAGAAGGATATGCACAATTATCGGCAACTCCTGACCCAAATGCCTTGAAAAATAAAAGCATTTTCAAATGTCCTGAAAACCTTTAAAAAATTTAACAAGAAAAACCCTTATTCCATAGGACTTCTAAAATAGGACTTTAGACTAGGAGACTCGCATTGTTCACATAATAACATTCCCTATTCCAAATAAAAAGAGTGTGGGGTTATAAAAGTAATTGATTATATAATAGGAGGAGTAAAATGAGAGAATTAAGGAAGCCCCAGGTGAGATTAAAATGAAGGCTACCTGTTTGGTAGGGAGGGAGATGTAAGCATCCAGACAATTACTAGATAATGCTACAAAGATTGAGTTTTCCATAGCGCTATTGCCATTTTTACACAGCCTACGTCTGACAGCACTAATTAACATATGTTATGACTGTTTGATCTCTTTCAATAAGCATGTCATATTAATGGATGCTATCAAATTACGTTGATCATTACAAGGATGTGATGGTCTCTGAATATGGTGAAGTTTAACTATGTAACATTTGACAGACCAGCCAAATAAAAGTTACAGATTGAGATGCAGTCTTTCCAATTAGTGAAATTAATGGACGTTTAGCTGCTTTCAATGGAGTCACCAATTTGTTATCTGCGCCCTAATTTGATATGTGGAACAGACATAACTTATCACACTTGACGTCTTTTAGCTACATGATATGGCATCAATCAGCAGTTGTGTCGGGTGACTTGTGAACTCCTGCCTGCTATTAATGGTTGAGTCTATGAGTTCACATTGTTGCCCATCATAGTTTGCAGAACGTTTGAATTAATTGTTGACTCTTTAATTAAACAGCTGAAATAACTTCTTACTTTTTGTTGTTATTGTTGTTGCCACTATTTTAATATATATATATTTATTTTAATGAGGTTTTAATTGATTGTAGACTTTATGACATTGGAGTCTTTTGATTAAACGGAATACAATAAACAAGTTTTCCATGATCTTATCCTATATGTTCTTTATTAAACTATTCATTTCCTGATGTGTCTCTGAACTACTAATTTGAGGAGATCACTTGATCTGATAAAAGGCCCTATCCAAAGTTCTAGAAATGGCTGCCTCTAGTCCAGTCCAACACCCTGGATCTAGAAATGAGATTCAGAAAAATGAAGTTCTGTTTTTCAATAGATCATCGTAGGAGAAACAGCCTTTAAAGTGTATATTTTTTACTAAAATGAGATGAAATATTCAGGCAAGCAAGTTGTTTATGAAGGCTGAAATATATCCTATTTCAAAGAAATTACTGAAGGGCTCCTTTTAATGGGACCTTTTAAAAAAAAAAAAAAAAAAAAGCCTATAACTTCATTATTTTGGAGTAGAACCTGAAGAAAAAATGTGCAGCAATAATAGCCTCCAAAGTCAGGAATATCCCTGCCACAGAAAGACAGGTTGATGGGTTTGCTTGCAAAAAAGAAAAACAAAGAAATAAGAGAGAGAGAGAGAGAGAGAGAGAGAGAGAGAGAGAGAGAGAGAGAGAGAGAGAGAGAGAGAGAGAGAGA
>NW_015391037.1:39317-40744 GCF_001527695.2 Protobothrops mucrosquamatus
AGAGAGAGAGAGAGAGAGAGAGAGAGAGAGAGAGAGAGAGAGAGAGAGAGAGAGAATAAGAGAGAGAGAATAAGAGAGAGAATAAGAGAGAGAGAATAAGAGAGAATAAGAGAGAGAGAGAATAAGAGACAGAGAGAGAGAATAAGAGAGAGAGAATGAGAGAGAGAGAGAGAATAAGAGAGAATAAGAGAGAGAGAATAAGAGAGAGAGAGAATAAAAGAGAGAGAATAAGAGAGAGAGAGAGAATAAGAGAGAGAGAGAGAATAAGAGAGAATAAGAGAGAGAGAATAAGAGAGAGAGAATAAAAGAGAGAGAGAGAGAGAGAGAGAGAGAGAGAGAGAGAGAGGGAGGGAGGGAGGGAGCTTCTCCTTTGCTTTTGTTTCTCTGTTTAAGTCTCATATCTGTGAAAAGATAAAGGTAAAAGTTTCCCCTATCTAGTTGTATCCAACTCCAGGTGGCAGTGTTTATCTCTGTTTCTTAGCTGAGGGAGCCAGCATCGTCCAAAGATGCTTCTTGTCATGTGGCCAGCATAACTGTACACCCAGGCACATGGAATGCCATTACCTTCCCACCATCATAGTACCTATTCATCTATTCTTATATGCATGCTTTTGAACTGCTAGCTGGGCATATGTCAGGAATGATATAGGGACTCCTGCTTGGGCAGGGGGTTGGACTAGATGACCTACAAGCAGTGGTGGGATTCAGCCGGTTTGCACCAGTTTGGGAGAACCGGTAGCTAAAGATACCTGAATTCGGAGAACCAGCTGGCTTCCGGAAGTCCAGTCTAGGCTTTGGAGGCCTCCCAGGCCTAGAACGGCTCACCGGAAGTGCATGGATACCACTTCCGGAAGTCTGTTCTATGCATCAGAGGCCTGGAGGAGGCCTCCCAGGCCTAGAACGGCCCACCAGAAGTGCGTTGATGCCACTTCTGGAAGTCTGTTCTAGGAATCAGAGGCCTGGAGGAGGCCTCCCAGGCCTAGAACGGCCTACCAGAAGTGCGTTGATGCCACTTCTGAAAGTCTGTTCTAGGAATCAGAGGCCTGGAGGAGGCCTCCCAGGCCTAGAACGGCCCACTGGACGAGCATGATGCCACTTCCGGAAGTCCGTTCTAGGCATCGGAGGCCCAGACCTGCATTACATAATAGAACTGGTTATTCACATATCTGAATCCCACCACTGTGCAGGAGTATAAATGGATTTCCAGAAAAAAAATAGAATACAGGATTCAGGTGACCCTGAGGGCACAGATAAAGTGGCCTCAACGACTCTCAGAAAGAGTACTAACGACCAGATGACTGCAATGAATATAAATCCTTCCATCCTCCACCATTCAGTCAGAACTGAAGAAGCTTCTTGGATGAGAAGCATAACGTCTTCAAGAAAGACAAAGAAAGTCCAGTCGCCTTTTGAAAGAAAACACCTTT
>NW_015391037.1:41938-45740 GCF_001527695.2 Protobothrops mucrosquamatus
ACATGTTCACTTCAGTCAACCAGCAGAAATCATGGCCTATGTATTACATTATCGGAGGAAAGTGAGACTATTAAATTGCATTTGTACAAACATCTCCCTTTAAACATGGGAGAACAAAGAAACTCCATTGTCACTTGAGAATCGATAAACACTGAAACTTGCTTTGTGTTCTCAAGAGTAGCTTCAAAGCAGGCTTAATAAGAAATCTATATTTTAACAAAAAAACTACCATATTTACTATCATTCAACAAAGTCTTACAGTTTTTGGATATATGCATCTTTTGAAAGGAACACAATTTCAGGGTGGCAATCAAATATTTCCCCAAATAAAATTATATTATGCTCCTACATCTATTCAGAAGGATTCTGTTGATAAAGAATCTATGGATGCTGCTTTTTTTTTTAGTTCATTATGAAATTTATAGTATGGCCTTACTGTGTAAAAAAACAACAACTGTTGACTCTATCGACGACTGAAAAAGAAAATAATAAATTCCAACATCCGTTTGTTGCCCCTTAACTCATCTCCATTCATTTTTCTGTCTTTTAGCTCCAGCAAGTAGGACATTTGCGCTACCAAGATAAAAAGAAAAATTTTGCCATCCAAGTCTGATGCTTTTTTCTTGGTCTTATTAAATTATAAATGGAACATGGACACTTTTTTTTTCATCAGTATGCGAATTGCAACAGAAGCACTGCACAATTTTGTACCTCCTGTAGTTAAAAGTGGGGGGGGGAAATCAACATTTATTGGTTTATTATTTTAAAAACTTGGGTATACGAAAAATGCATCTGATCCTATATCGGAATGTTAAATAATGAGAATGGATCTGTTGTGCCTTAGATTAACCAGGCTAGGAAAATATTCAATGCCTTTAAACATCATGATCTTAAAATTTAGGATAATAATAATAGACAGCAGAACAGAAGAGAAAGAATTGGAGAAGATAACAGAATACAAAGACCTGCCAATAGAAATAGAATGACTGTGGCAAAAGAAAGCAAAGGTAGTACTAATAATCATACATGCCTTGGGTACAACTGAAATACCACTTAACACCATCAGCTTTGACAAATTCACCATCAATCAATTGGCAGCTTTACTTAGAGCATCTTACATCTTACATCTTAAGACCATTAAACAGCCACATCTACTCTCTTGGGAAGGACTCCATAGGTGGACAAAAATGCAAAATCCAATCTCACAATCTTCCTGAGCTCCAAGATCACCACAGATGGGGACTGCAGCCAAGAAATTAAAAGACGCTTGCTCCTGGGGAGGAAAGCTATGGCAAATCTAGACAGCATACTAAAAAGCAGAGACATCACCCTGCCAACAAAAGTGTGTATAGTCAAGGCTATGGTTTTCCCAGTTGCAATGTATGGCTGTGAAAGTTGGACCATAAGAAAGGCTGAGCGCCAAAGAATTGAGGCCTTTGAACTATGGTGCTGGAGAAGACTCCTGCGAGTCCCTTGGACTGCAAGGCGATCCAACCGGTCAGTCCTAGAGGAGATCAACCCCGACTGCTCTTTAGAAGGCCAGATCCTGAAGTCAAAACTCAAGTACTTTGGCCACCTAATGAGAAGGAAGGACTCACTGGAGAAGAGCCTAATGCTGGGAAAGACTGAGGGCAATAGAAGAAGGGGACGACAGAGAATGAGGTGGCTGGATGGAGTCACTGAAGCAGTAGGTGTGAGCTTAAATGGACTCCAGAAGATGGTAGATGACAGGAAGGCCTGGAGGAACGTTGTCCATGGGGTCGCGATGGGTCGGACACGACTTCGCAACTAACAACAACAACAACAATGTGACAAACCATAACAATAATTAATCTTACGAGACCATTATTACACTATTAATATGGTGAATTGTTTCCACATGGAATCCAATACAACAACATAACAAAGTGAGAAAGGAATTCACATTTATACCTTTTTGAATTAGGGCAATGCTCTAAAGTATCTACCTTTGTTTCCAAAACATTGTGATTCCAGCAAGGTGAAGATCCTGTTCAACAATATCTCCTTATTTCTTGGGGAAAAGGATCGTTGTCCAATTGTTTCTTTCCCCAATCTTTTGGCTGTTGCTACTTTGCCATCATTCAATCTCATGACTTTATGAAATGATGGAAAATGACTGATAAATAGAAGTCAAGATAGCCCCCGTGATGATGCAAAGCCCTTCGACTTTCTGTCTCTCTTTTATGCCAAATAACATTAAGTCTCTTGATAGTCAGATGAGCAACATCTAAATTTAATAAATAAAATAAATACAAGTGATAGGACTATAAGATGATAAGTACCAGATTCTGTACCGAAATCCACATTTTTACATCCACAGCTTGTTTTTTATTTTTATTTTTATTTTTATTATTGTTGTTGTTGTTGTTGTTGTTGTTATTATTATTATTATTATTATTATTATTATTATTATTATTATTATTATTATTATTATTATTATTATTATTATTATGTAAGAGACCTTGGAGGTCATCTAGCCCAGCCCCCTGCTCAGGCAGGAAACCCTATACCGCATTTCAGACAAATGGCTGTCCAGTCTCTTCTTAAAACCTCCAGTGTTGGAGCATTCACCGCTTCTGGAGGCAGGTTGTTCCATTGGTTAATTGTTCTAACTGTCAGGAAGTTTCTCCTTAGTTCTAGGTTGCTTCTCTCCTTGGTTAGTTTCCATCCGTTGCTTCTTGTCCTGCCTTCAGGTGCTTTGGAGAATAGCTTGACTCCCTCTTCTTTATGGCAGCCCCTGAGATATTGGAACGCTGCTATCCTGTCCCCCCCCCCCAGTCCTTCTCTTCATTAAACTAGCCACGCCCAATTCCAGCAACCATTCCTCATATGTTTTACTTGCTTATACTTATACTTGCTGTTATATTTGAACCCACGGGAATTCAAAACAGTTAATTAATTTTGTGCTCTCCTTGGAATACAAAAGTCTTCCTCAGATGTCATCCTTGTGTTGCTTATTTTAGTGATTTGCCCTTTGAAAGATGTTGGCTGGCACCTACACTGCATTAACTGTGCAACTAAACCACAACTAGCATTGTCAAAGCTAATTTCACCTGAAGGAACAGTATGGCATGTAGAGTCCTGTGCCAAAATTCAATTCAGATATTCAGTGTAAAGCCATTTTATAAACCAAATAACATTTCTATGAAAATTATTGGGGGCTGGTTTCAGCTAGGACAGATCAGAAATTTAATTTGCCAGAATTTCAGCCCCACCTTTCGAGAACCCCCTAAATCTGGGTTTCTATCTCTCTGAGGATCTGAAGAAGCAACACATGAGTTTTCAAGAGGCTCATTCATGACAAGGAGCATTTGTTAAAACTCAACATGTTGCCTTCTTCCCAAGAAATGAGTTGGCTGCAGTTTTGAAGATCCAACGATTAATTTCATTTCAGCCCAAGGAGCATGCTTGCTTTTCCTTTTCTGGAAGGCAGCCAAGGCTTTCACGCAGGAGAAAAGCCAGGATGGCAGCTTGGACAGGAGGCTGACGCTGGGCTTCCACTGAGTTAGTGGGACAACCTGGCGTGAAAAGGTCATTGAGACAAGCGAAGGTGGCCATCAAACTCTGCTGAAAGAAACCCACCTTTGAAAAACTAGGATTCTAAAGGAGCAGCACAATTGTCTGGCCATTAACTTGGTTCACAATCACCGTCTGTAGGAATATTGTCCAACAATGTGTGATACAACAGAGCAATCAGTGGGAACAATTGCTTGCGATGCTTCAACCAGAATGTTATTTTGCCTTCTGATAAAAAATCAGAGTGCAAAGAAGATAAAATAGC
>NW_015391037.1:47451-52635 GCF_001527695.2 Protobothrops mucrosquamatus
TCCTCCTCCTCCTCCTCCTCCTCCTCTCCTTTCAATTATGCCTGCCTCTAAGTGATACTATGAGCCAGGTCTCTCCACATCTTCCAATCCTGCACTATTTCCTTCAGTTGTTTTACGCTCCGGGAGATGGTCAGCCTTGATGACAAAACATCTCTAAATGATTTTGTCCTGATTAATATGCAACAATTGTTCACTTACTTGAAGACAGATGGGATCTCCCCATCACTACCCCCAGACTAAATATTCCCAACTAGATCTTCCAAACTCTTGATTGCTCAGCACTGACCAGGGCATTTTTGTCAATATTTCTCCTAGAATCCAGCAATGAGACCTCAACCTAATATTCCAGATATGTTCACTTCTTTTGGATAACAACAAAATAATTCTGTTGCTACAGTCTGACACTGCATTCTTTGGTGGTACATGTGTGTTTGTTCTTGCACAATGTTGACTCAGTTTCACTTATCATGATCCGCAATAATTGCCGGTGTCTTTTGGGCAGAAGCTCAGAATCCACTTCTGCAATTCTTCTCCTCACCCTAAAAGGTTATTTTACCCATGTGCAGCCAGTAGGGAAGTGAAGCTGCAGATTAAAGCACCAGGCAACACAAATTTCAAAACACAGACAAGAAGCAACATTTAGATTATTTGTATTCCGTGCAGAAGTGTAAACTGATTTACAGTTCCTGGCAGAGCCAGATTAATTTTTATTACATGAACCCAGATCCTGAAATCCTATTAACCTCAGAGGCAGGATAACTGCTCATAATTTGCGAAAAATAAAGAGTTTTCAAAGTAACCTTACCACAAGTTGATTTTTTTTTCAGCTACTGAAAAATAAACTCTGGCATTATGGAAATGAACTTTCCCCCCAACATTTAATTTCAAACTGCATATCCTAGCCCTATTTTGCTAATGTAGAAAATCTGAAGGCTAGTTTAGATCACTGGGATCAATGTGTCTTTACTCTCTTTGGGAGACATTGAATTGAATTGGAATTTGACAAGTTACAAAGATATAGATGGCTGCCATGGTGGGGGGAAAAAATACCATACTCCAGAATCTAAATGCAAACTAGAATTGTAAATCCAAAGGGCCAAATCTATTATGTCTAGTCTAATGAAGAGAAGGATGAGGGGGGACATGATAGCAGTGTCCCAATATCTGAGAGGCTGCCCCAAAGAAGAGGGAGTCAAGCTATTCTCCAAAGCGCCTGAAGGCAGGACAAGAAACAACGGATGGAAACTAATCAAGGAGAGAAGCAACCTAGAACTAAGGAGAAACTTCCTGACAGTTAGAACAATTAACCAGTGGAACAACCTGCCTCCAGAAGCAGTGAATGCTCCAACACTAGAAGTTTTTAAGAAGAGACTGGACAGCCATTTGTCCGAAATGGTACAGGGTTTCCTGCTTGAGCAGAGGTTGGACTAGATGACCTCCAAGGTACCTTCCAACATCACCATCATCATCATCATCATCATCATCATCATCATCATCATCATCATCATCATCATCATCATCATCATCATCATCATTATTATTATTATTATTATTATTATTATTATTATTATTATTATTATTATTATTATTATTATTATTATTATTATTATTATTATTATTATCTTCCACAAAGCAGAACAACCACCTCATCCAATGCTAACCCAGAAAATATTAAGCTGATCAGCTTCCTCTATCTTACTTTTGTTCTGGAGATCTCTCTTAAAGAATGGATATTGATAAGACTGAGTGAGTCCAGAGATGGGCAATAAAAATAGTGCAAGGTCTGAGGGACAAAACATATCAGGAGAGATTGGAAGAACTGAATATGTACAGCCCGGAAGGCAGAAGGGGAAGGGGGGGACATGACTGAAACCTATAAATATGTGTGAATAAAGTTCCAGAAGGCAGTATTTTCAATATTAAGCAAATATCAAGAACACAGGGGCATAACCTCAAACTGACAGGAGGGAAGTTCAAAACTAATATGAGAAAGTATTACTTCACAAAAGGAGCAGTGGAAACTTGGAACCAGCTTCCAGCAAAAATAGTGGGTTAATCATCAGTAACTGAGTGTAAACATACTTGGGCACACGTCCATCATCCAACAAAAATAAAAAATAAAATATTAAAAAATAATAATAAAGGGCAGTCTTGATGGACCATTCCGTCTTTTACTGCCATCGTTTTTTCTATTTCTGTTTCTATATTTCTAATTGCTAACAAGGGTCCTTCAAACTAAAGATACAAGTAAATCTAAGCACTGTGTGAAAGAGGGAAAATTTCCAATTTCCTTCCTTTTATATTAATTCCTTTTTAAAATTTGCCATCTCAAAAGGGATGACGTGTTCCCCCACTTCTAGGAATTAAACTAATAAGACATAAGCTGGTTCTCGGCCTAGAAATGAATTGAACCCTTCTAATAAATAGAAGTGACACACTCTTTGTTTAAGGTAATTTAAATAAATGTCATACAAATCAAACTATAAATTCATGTAGCATTCCCTGTGGAACAGGATTTCAATAAAGATGTTGGCATAAATCAGTCTTTTTGCTGATGCATATGAGCCCCCTTCAGGGGGAAGAAGAAAAAAAAAGGATCAGCAAAAAAGAAAATCTAAAAAAAAAAATTGCTTGAATGATTCTTGGAGAGATGGAACAGGACTAGCATCCAGCAAATGATCACATTTGTTCCACAAGGGGGACTTGATAAAGTTGCATTTTAAACATGTCGTCCGGTCTCTTCAGCGGCTAATATCATGCGACAGCATAAATAGGAAGGTTATTAATATTTTTAAAAAATCTAATTTTCTCTACATTGCAGTGGTAATGAATTTTGATAGGACTTAGGTGCTGCCAAGAACAGATTATGACATCTTTAATGCTGAACAATCAGATGGCTGATGGGAGGCATTTTAAGTCCGAAGCAGTTGGTTTCCAAGTCCTGCTGTTCATTTGCTAAACAGGATGGTGAAGAAGTGTCTTTAATGTTTCATATTTTTAAAATAAATAAATAAACCTAATCTTTCCCTGTTCTTTTTCCAGAAAATAATTTCTTCCTTTCGGATATTTTTCAGTATTTTTTTTAAAAGATTTGACAGCTATTTTGATTGACTGTCACCACTATCTGCAATTCTTATTGACCAAGTTTATTTTGATTTGAGTGGACATCCTCTGTATGAAACAGATATAAACCAATATTTTTGCATTCAGTCGTTTTCTTCTGGTTCCCCGCTGAGATTAACTTCTTACTTGATTTAAATAGAACAAGCGTTTTCTACAGCCTTCCAGTGCATTGGTTATAGATAAAATATACCGATAAGGAGAGCGCCAAATTGTGTGCATAATCTTGACCAAGAATTTGATTGCATATCAAGCTAAGAAACAAACTTAAGACATTTTATTTTATTTATTCCATTTGTTCCTCTACGCAGTCAACAGAAACTCGATGCAAGAATATACAATTGTTCCCAAAATATACATACAGAAATAATAGTCGTAAAATAGAGAAAAAACATATAGTGGTATAGTGGTTACAGTACTAGATTAGAAGCTAGGAAATGATTAGGGGACTGGAGGCTAAAGCATATAAGGAACGGTTGCTGGAATTGGGTCTGTCTAGTTTAATGAAGAGAAGGACGAGGGGGGACATGATAGCAGTGTTCCAATATCTCAGGGACTGCCACAAAGAAGAGGGAGTCAAGCTATTTTCCAAAGCGCCTGGAGGCAGGACAAGAAGCAACGGGTGGAAACTGATCAAGGAGAGAAGCAATCTAGAACTAAGGAGAAACTTCCTGACAGTGAGAACAATTAACCAGTGGAACAATCTGCCTCCAGAAGCGGTGAATGCTCCAACACTGGAAGTTTTTAAGAAGAGACTGGACAGCCATTTGTCCGAAATGGTTGTTCTGTCCCCCGTCCGACTCACACCCCCCAACCAGTCAGCCGAGGGCTGAAAAACTGCTCAGCACAGTCAAATACAAATGAACACTTGGCAGCAACTTCGTGGCTGCCTGCCAAAGCCTTTACTGATAATACAAAACCAAAACATACGATAAGTCCAGGATAAATTGCCGGAGTGCTTGCAACAGGAGATTCAGCAAAATTGTCCGTCACAAGAGTTTCACACGACACACCCCTTGCTTATATAGCCAGTGGGGTGTGGTCCAGTGACTCAGCTGAAATCTCTGGCACGGCATTTCAGCTGCTGCGCACGCTTGTCCCTCCGACGCTGGCGTGGATCCAGCCAAGACGTATCCTCTTCGGAGTCCGATACACCTGGCTCCTGGCCGATCCCAGAAGCACCTGGCTCCTGGCCAATCCCAGAAGCACCGGGCTCCTGGCCAATCCCAGAAGCACCGGGCTCCTGGCTAATCCCAGAAGCACCGGGCTCCTGGCCAATCTCCTCTCCGTCGGAAGACACCGAAGGCCGCACCAGAGGGGAAGGTCCTGGAGAGGGAGGCCTGGCCATCTCCTCTCCTTCATGTTCAGAGCCTTCCTCCTCTAATGAGAGGGACCCACAGGACGGAGCCACAACAATGGTATAGGGTTTCCTGCCTGAGCAGGGGGTTGGACTAGATGACCTTCAAGGTCCCTTCCAACTTTACTATTATTATTATTATTATTATTATTATTATTATTATTATTATTATTATTATTATTATTATTATTATTATTATTATTAAAACAGGAAGTCTAGTTCTGCCTTAGGCATTAAGCTAACTGGATGACTTTGGGATATTCACTCTCAGCTTTGGGAAAAGTTACTAGAAAATCAGGGACCAAGAAAACTGTACTGGAGTTATTCCTGGAGTCATCAGGAGTTAGAGTTGACTCAATGGGCCATAATGACAATTGAAAACACAAACTGATATAAAAAATCAAAAGCCATTCATATAATCTCCATGTCTACCCTTATTATTTAACCATGAAATGGATCCTTAACCTATCGAAAAGATTCTGTAAGGTGCTTTTTTTTTTGCTTATTTAATAAACGCCTGCTGTATCTAAGAAAATTACTATTATTTTCCTTGGGAGTTCTGTACAAATAAAACATTACAATAATATTCCTTCTAATATGGAACGGGACTGGTTTAAAACCATATTTCCCATACTGAAATGTTTTTGTGGCAATCAGCACTGAGAATGTGTTTCCGACCGTTTCTACCAGAACTCTTAAAAAAAAAA
>NW_015391037.1:55003-68482 GCF_001527695.2 Protobothrops mucrosquamatus
GTAAGGTTTCTTGAAGATTGCACTGGTTTATAGACTAATCTATGTGTCTGTTTATAAAATGAACGATTCAATAGCATGATATCATTAGAAAACTTTTATAAAGCGCATATCTAGCATAACATGTAATTTCCCTTAATATTTTTATTGCACTTAAAACTATTGTTAAAAAAACCCATAATCTATTTTAAAAATAATTACCTTAGGGATTGCTTATGTTGAGAATTTCATTGCAGACCAATTAAAAATACTATAACTTCTAAGATACTACTTAGCACATAGCATCATCCCCTGATGTGAGAAGCTAAACAGGGTTATCTTTGATCAGGAATTGGATGGGAGATCTTCCAAGGCTATACACTTGACTGGGAAGTCAAGAAACATCTGAAAATGGCAACCACATCTGCACAGAGTTCTAGCCTTTTGTACTTACTAACCCTAGTTCATTTATTCTAGGTACAATTTTAAAAATGCTAGAATGGTGAAATGTTCCCTATTTAACAGATTGCACTCTGGCCTACAAGCATATTTTCCAGTTACTAATAATCCCCAATTTACTTTAAAATTAATTTGCAATTTATCTATACTAGTTTTATCATGTAGAGATCAGAAACACTTTCAATATTAGAATTTTAAAATTGGAAGGGACCTTGGAGTCATCTAATCCAACCCCCTGCTCAGGCTTCCTATACCATTTCGGACAAATGGCTGTCCAGTCTCTTCTTAAAAACTTCCAATATTGGAGCATTCACCACTTCTGGAGGCAGGTTGTTCCACTGGTTAATTGTTCTAACTGTCAGGAAGTTTCTCCTTAGTTCCAGGTTGCTTCTCTCCTTGATTAGTTTCCATCCGTTGCTTCTTGTCCTGCCCTCAGGTGCTTTGGAGAATAGCTTGATAAACTAGACATATGTTCAGACATCTCATGTTTCTAGTGCTGGGAGGAAACTGCACACTTAATATGGTACCTAAAGGGGGAAAAGTCAGGGCAACTGGATAAAGCTGAGCATTTACTGGGCAGATGCCCTTCCTGATGCCTATGTGGGGTCAGGTATTTTCTCTTTGTGCTCTGAAAGAGAAACATCTGTCACTACCTAGGACTGAACTCTCAACCTTCTGAATGGGAGGCGAGCATCTTCACCTCTAGGCTACCACTTTGCTCAAAATAGTACCAGTGAAGAATGTAGAGCTCACCAGTGAGAGAGTGATGTTAGGCTCAAGGCACCAGAGTGACACCATGAGATAATCAGAGTCACTTCTTTATTGCTGCTTGCCCATTTACAAAAATCTCACCAGACTAATTGCATTCTCTTGGGAACGGGTGGATAAGGATTTCAGCAATTCTGAGGGATGTCAAATCTGGGATGCTTCCTGTTGTGTGAGGACTTCAAGCTACCCAGTCTCTTCACACCTCTCCCCCCTTCAGGTGAGGAGGCAATCTCTTTTTTGGTTTCTTGCTTGGACCACCAGAATCTTTATTCTGACTCACTGGTAAGTTGGAAGTCACTAACTAGTCCAAGGTCTTCAAACTTGGCCCTTTTGTGACTTGTGGACTTCAACTCCCAGAATTCCTCAGCCAGGCACGCTGGCTGAGGAATTCTGGGAGCTGAAGTCCACAAGTCATAAGAGGGCCAAGTTTGAAGACCCCTGAATTAGTCTACCACTGATGGATGGACGTCAAGACTGAATTGCTAAGATGCCTGCTAACATCTATTGCTACTCAACTTGCCATAGAAATGGGTGGGGGAGGAGTAGGAAGTGTAGGAAGGAAGCAGGAGTCTAAGAAGCCATCCATGGGCCATGAGAGTCTACAAGATGTCATGGTCATTAACGGTCATTAACGGTCCATTTCTTCTGATGGAGAAGTGGACCGTTCTCATAACAAACCAAAGATGTATGATTGGGCAACGTGAACACTTGGTGGGTGGGGCTTAGGAAAAGCTATTGTTAACTAGGCGGAGTTTCGCACGGGAAAATCAGAGCTGTTTTTGATTCTTCAGTTCTGACATGTGTACTCAATAAAGTTTTATCTTTTATGGCATTCCAAAGCTTTGAAGATTCCTTGATTTTGAGCTCGCTAGTCAGATCAACCCTGACTGCTCTTTAGAAGGCCAGATCCTGAAGTTGAAACTCAAATACTTTGGCCACCTAATGAGAAGGAAGGACTCCCTGGATAAGAGCCTAATGCTGGGAAAGATTGAGGGCAATAGAAGAATGGGACGACAGAATGAGGTGGCTGGATGGAGTCACTGAAGCAGTAGGTGTGAGCTTAAATGGACTCCAGAAGATGGTAGAGGACAGGAAGGCCTGGAGAAACATTGTCCATGGGGTCATGATGGGTCAGACACGAATTCGCAACTAACAATAACAGATGGTTGACACTGGATTGGATTCAATTTCCCATTCCAATGAGGAAAATGCGCCTATATTTTCGTTTATGTCCCTCTTGTTAAAACAAGTAAGGCAGAGGTGTATTTTCCTACTGATTCTAATCTACAGTTCCCGGGTAGCAGTGCCAAATCTATGTCTGCTAAAACTCATTCTCACAGGGATGGTGACATTGTTCAGCAACTTGAAAATAAGGGGCAATTTTTTTTATTTTGCTGATCAACCTTCTGATGAAACATGAGCCATTTTATATAGCAAATTAGATTTCACTACTTAATTAAAGCAGAGCCTTTCACTTTGTGTAAACTAGAGTTCAAAGCATTGTATGTTCAGAGGCCCAACAAGCCTCTCATTTATTACACATTTGTAGTTCACATATAAATAGCCTGATATAGTAAAGGGGGGAAAAGGATGATTTAGGAAATTACTAATCAATCTGACTTCTGGGGGAGAAGACTTATTTAATAAGTGAAACTGCTGTTACAATCCAATATTAGAAGTAAGCGGGCCTTTGATGGAAAGCATAACATATAAATGTTTGACAATTTAATTCATTTAATTCAAAATTAAAAACAAACCTTTATTAAATGGTGTCTTTCTTAATGTTGATTCATTGACCAAAATAGCATCTAAGGTATTATGATTACAGTAGTGGCCACAATTGTGGAAATCTTTTGGGAAAAGTGTACAGTAGAAATGCCACCTTTGGTTAAGTTTCCACCATTTTTTCTTCTAATTTCTTTATAACTGGATTCCCCTCCCCTGAGCACATAGTATCAAAGCACAGTTCACTTAATAATACTATTTTACATCGCTTTCTGGGCGACCAGTCAACTCTTTGCACCATGACTTTAATTTTATTACATTTTACAAGCTCACTAAATGAAAGAACACAAAAAAAACTCAACCAACTTGATAGTGATCACATAACACACTGACAAATGTCCTCCTCTCATCTTCAATACATGACATCAATAACTGAATCCTACTGTGATCTGATTGGCTCATTGCCAAAACAAGATGACACCTGATTGGCTCTCTAAACACTCGTGCTCATTGGCTACAATCGGATGAAGGAAAGCTACCTGATATCAACCTAAGCAAGTTGTGCTTCCTTTTTCTGCTTATTTGGCTATAGCTTTTCACAGAATACAGTATAGATAATTCAACAAACTTTGTTCCATTACATTCCTGATTAAATTATCTTTCCATTGATATATAATTTTATGGTACTACTCCCAAACAAAGCGGTGTTATTAGCCATCAAACCTCAAAAATACACTTTTCCCAAAAGGTTTCCACAATTTTGGCCACTACTGTAGTTTTCAGACAAATTTTTGCATGCAAATTCTGTTGCGGATAAATCTCTAAATCTCAGGATAGCTATACACATGGCAGCTTCTTCTGTAAGAAAACTTTACGAGACACCTTCAGCTTATTTAGGACAAGGGTCAACCTACATATTACCAAATGATGTGGGAAACAATATGACCTAAAAAAAGAAAACCATTTTCTGACTGTAAATGCCCCTGTGGGAATAAATTGTGTTAGGAAGCTGCATTCTATCCCTGTTATAGCTGGACAAACTTGTATATATTTTCAGAGAGGGGAAAAAAATATCTAGGTTTCTGCACAATGGGAACAAAGCCATCATTAGCATTTGTTTATTTTGTCGTGCTCGGATTTTAGCTTTGATTCAGCAGGAAACCTATAAACAATGTAGAGAAATAGATTATAGAAGGAGAAAAACTTTATTTTAAAGGCCAAAACATGCAAAAGGGATGTAAAAATAGCTCAGAGAGAGACACCCTCCTAATTCATGTGAGTGCATGAGGGGGAGGAAGTAAAGCATGCAACCCGACTTGCAAAACTAAGTAAGCCAATCTCAATGACAATAGTTTTAGTCTCCCTTAATTCTATATATATAAGACATGAGGAGGGAAAGCATAAGAAAGAGAAAATGTATATATTTTTGTGTGAATGAAAAATTAAGCTAGATCAATCCCCACAGAATGAATGAATGAATGAATGAATGAATGAATGAATGAATGAATGAATGAATGGATGGATGGATGGATGGATGGATGGATGGATGGATGGATGGATGTGTCAACGCTGCTAACATCGGATGCTTTTGCTTTGACAACAGATGGAGATGCAACCATTTTCTTCTTTTGCTTTAACTCTTAGAGTTAGAATTAGATGATACTGGGGGGGAGGAGGAGGAGGAATGTGCATAGGAGTTTAGTTAGACATAACAATACTGAACTACTGTGAGAACCAAGGTTATTGAAATAAGAGATGATAAGAATTGGCCGGGCTGGAGAACTGGAGGGGAAGCTTGCATTTCAAACTAATTGGAGAATGTGATTTATGACTGTTAATTGGAGGAGAGAATTGTGCTTTGATACCATGTGCTCAGGGGAGGGGAATCCAGTTGTTGGTTTCGATTATGTTAGTGCCAATGCTGTGCTACTCAAATAAAGATTCTTTAAGGTAAACAATGCCTCGAAGTTCTTTGAAGAGTTTCATCTGTCGAAACCATGACAGAATGAATGAATGAATGAATGAATGAATGAATGAATGAATGAATGAATAAAATAGGGACATAAAGAAAATGTAGAAGCTCCTTAGGAAAGACTGAAAGGAATTATGTTAAAAAATGCCCGCTGAAGTGGGTAGCATTATGCCAATGGTAATATGAAAAAGGACACTTGGGGGCATGTTCAAGGGAAAGAAGCTATAAGACAGGGATCTTCAAACTTGGCCCATTTATAACTTGTGAACTTCAGCTCCCAGAATTCCTCAGCCAGCATGCCTGGCTGAGGAATTCTGGGAGTTGAAGTCCAGAAGTCATAAAGAGCCAAGTTTGAAGACCCCTGCTATAAAGAAATAAAAATGAGGAATTATAATGTACAATGTGGATAGAGTGAAAGAGAGTGCAAGGGATGGTAAAAAAAATCCAGAGAAGATTCAGAGTGATTTTCCTGGGTTTAAATTGTTCTACAAACTAGACGAAGAGGCCAAAACAAGGAACTCACAGCCATGATTTGTGATAAAACTGAAGAGAGGGAGTGCAGTTCAGAGATTTGATGGAAATGATGATTTTGTTTATATTCTTATGGCTGCCCATTTCACTGCGTTTTTTTGGGATGGCTAGCAGGAAGTGTTTTTTTTTTTTAAAAAAAGCCAACAATTTAAAAGAGTTACAAAAAATAAGAGTTGTAACTAGTGTTATCTTAATGTCTAAAAACTGCCTGGAAAAGGACGTTTTGTTTCTCCCAGGGATAAATCGGCCACCATCTTCATAACTTTTTTCTGAAGAGGGAAGTTTAGAGACCAGGCTGAATATTGCCCAGTTCATCACAACATCACAACAATGACCTCAAACCTATTCTCTAAATATTATTTCCCAAGAAAAGAAAATGGGATGAAGCAATTTACAGATGTGATAGAAACCAGGATGTTTCACAAGAACAGAAAGCTATGATGAGGTATAAATGAACAGTGTTGATCTAAATTAATTTTAGCTGTTTGCTTTTTTTTCTTTTTTAACACAGCCATTGTCTGTGTTATGTGTAACACGTCTTCTCCCCCAAGAATGATGGGTAGATATAAACATTGCAGATGCTATTTTCTATTAACAATGACTCCCTAGCCTTTGTTTAGAAAATTGTGATTTTTTTTCAGCTTTGCAAGGGTTCCTAAAAAAAAGGGCTATGCTTCAGACTGAATTAACTCATTCGAGTCAAGACAGCATCTTAATTAGGCTTAAATAGATTAGACTAGTCTAGTGACAAGAAGGACAAGGGGTGACATAATAGCAGTCTTCCAATATTTGAGGGGCTGCCACAAAGAAGAGGGGGTCAAGCTATTCTTCAAAGCACCAGAAGGCAGGACAAGAAGCAACGGATGGAAACTCATCAAGGAGAGAAGCAACCTAGAACTAAGGAGAAATTTCCTGACAGTGAGAACAATGAATCAGTAGAACGACTTGCCTCCAGAAGTTGTGGGTGCTCCATCACTGGAGGTTTTTAAAGAAGAGATTGAACAAGCTTTTTGTCTGAAATGGTATAGGGCAGGGGTAGGCAACCTTGGCTCTCTTATGACTGGTGGACTTCAACTCCCAGAATTCCTGAGCCAGCCATGCTGAGGGGAAAGGGAGAGGTTTCCAAGCTGAGCCAGGCTGGCTCAGGAATTCTGGGAGTTGAAGTCCAGGAGTCATAAAAGAGCCAAGGTTGTCTATCCCTGGTATAGGGTCTCCTGCTTGCGTTTTATCTGATTTTAACTTATTCATTTTACTCAAATCGTGTCTTTCAGCATGTTTTATTATAAACTGCTCAGAGAGCTTTAGCTGTTGGGCAGTTAAATAAAATTAAATAGTAAATGAATAAGTAATGAGCTTTAGTTACCAGCCATTACCTCCATTCCATTCCATTCCTTCTTCTTTCTCCATCCTAGATAATGTCTTGATTGTTTTTAAGGCCATTTCACCAGCCCATCTGTAGCCCCTCCTTTCTTCCCAATGAAAATCACTTTCATCAGCCAAACTGGCACAAACTAGTATAAAGTATTTGCCTGAGGTCTCCACCAATGTATAAATACTTAGAACACCAAATAGAAATAACTGTGAGCTAACATCACCTATTGCAGAAATATGGAAGATACAATGATTGATGTTATTGGAAGCTATTGAGAAGCTAAGGAAATTCACTACATACATTTTTCTAATATCAGTGCTGTGAACCGTTAATTTTCATTAAATTGAATGAACAATAGGAACTCAATATTCTGAGTACACTCGCTGGTGATTAAATTGGAAAGTTGGGTAGGAAAAGGCATAGTAAGTTTAGAGGAGGGAGGCTTAGTTTAAGGCATTTCAGAAACCTTGACCCAGTTTTGATGCCAGTCTCTGAAAGCAATAACGTATGAACCAATCTTCATTTTGGAGATTTCACAGAAAGGACTGAAAAGTACTATACAATATGAAAATGTGGAGTTCTAAAGCAGACCGAAAGACTGAAAAATGCATGTCAATGGGTTGAGCAAAGGTTTGAGATTCTATTTCAAATTCTGTTTACAGAAGATCAATTTATCCTTCCCAAAAAGAAATTTCAGGAAAGACAAAGATCATGATTGTAACAATCTACACATATTTCTGTAGTTACAAGAAGAAGATAGGGACCTTCTGAATTCAATATGCTTGTTCCTTTTCAATTTCATCATGCATTAACACTGCTCAGAGGGAGGCATAAACAAATGCTTGCCTCTTTGCACATAATAGCTGTTCGACAGCCAAGGAACATCTGCACCAAATGTATAACACATCTATATGTTAACAATATGTTAACCAATCTATGTAACATATAGCTCCTTTCTGAAAGCTTCACAAGGGTTGGGTATTTCTTTTCTTGTTCTTTGATACCTGAATATCTCAAAGGGCACTTTGTAGAGGACTTCTTAGAAAGGTTTTGGGGTCACACAAAATTACACAGGGCTGTCCTGCACCCCAGTTCTTAGTTGATTACCTCCCATGTACAATCTAGTTTGGAACAGAAGCTAGCTTAAGAAATCTCTTTCTAAAATGTTGGGTGACAGGGAGGGAGGGAGGGAGGAAGAGGAAGAGGGAAAAAGGAAAAAGGAGGAAAGGAAGGGAAGGGAAGGGAAGGGAAGGAAGGAAGGAAGGAAGGAAGGAAGGAAGGAAGGAAGACTTGAACTAGTCCATCAACCATGAAAGATTTTGATAGAACTCGCTTGTTAACATTAAAGTCCATAAAATATAAAATATATAAAATATAAAGGGAGGGATGGAGGGAGGGAGGGAGGGGAAGAGGGAAAAAGGAAAAAGGAGGAAAGGAAGAGAAGGGAAGGGAAGGGAAGGAAGGAAGGAAGGAAGGAAGGAAGGAAGGAAGGAAGGACGAAAAGAAGAAAGGAAGGATGGATGGATGGATGGATGGAAGGAAGGAAGGAAGGAAGGAAGGAAGGAAGGAAGGAAGGAAGACTTGAACTAGTCCATCAACCATGAAAGATTTTGATAGAACTCGCTTGTTAACATTAAAGTCCATAAAATATAAAATATATAAAATATAAAGGAAGGAAGGAAGGAAGGAAGGAAGGAAGGAGGTACCTTTCTTTTCCCTTTCCCCTTTCCCACACAGAATTAATGTCCCCCTTAAATGGCAACAAAAACTTAGAACATATAATTCAAGAATGAAGTTAGGCAGGGGTTCCCAATCCCCATAGACCAGCACCGATCCGTGGCATGCCAGCCAACCGGGCCATGCAAACAGGCAAAGTCCCATCCATGGGATGCAGGCAGCACACAAAACCACACCTCCTCCAGTCCACAGAAAAACCTTCCTCCACTGAACCGGTCCCTGGTGCCCAAAAGGCTGGGGGCCGCTGAAGTAAGGGGTAGAGAGGGCTTCAGAGAACACTGCTACCTAATGTCCTTTGTTTGTTGAAAACTTTCTTTCCTGCAAATAAATGCACTTCTGAAGTTGGGTAAATGCTTTATTTCTGGTGTTCAGCTGCTCCCTTTCCCATGTGTCATCCTGACAGAAGCCGAAGTCTTGGTTTTATTGAATAAATAAAGGATTTCTCAAACTCGCTGAAAGCAATAAATAGTATTGCTTTCTGCCGGTACAGAATGGTGCACTGCAAATAGGGAAACTTCCAAAAGATGAAATTGCTTCTTTGAATTTCACACAAATCGTTCAGGACCAAACCATGAGGAAGGATCCTGAAGGGCGTGAAAAAAGGCCCCGGAGGCTGATGGCAGAACTATACAAATTTGTAGTTGCAAATTGCCCACTCGGTCTCAGAAACTGAACCGATGGGGTGGTTTGGCGTGATTAAGAAACCTGCTTTTGCTCAGCAGATTGGAAGATTAAATAAATTATCAAATCAGCTCCATAATAATACAGATTTCTTTAAAAAGTTTTGGAAGCAGCCAATCCTATACAAGGCAATACAGTCCAAATCAGTTTTGAGACATCTGAATAGATTCAACCTTTTGATGAATTGACTTTTCTATTCCATTTACAAAATTTATTCAGTTTGGGGATTTGAACTGCCTTGGAATCAAACCTACAAATCACATATTTACAGAGCCCTGGAGTCTGGTCCAGGGGTCTTCAAACTTGGCCCTTTTTATGACTTGTGGACTTCAACTCCCAGAATTCCTCAGCCAGACACGCTGGCTGAGGAATTCTGGGAGTTGAAGTCCTCAAGTCATAAAAGGGCCATGTTTGAAGACCCCTGGTCTAGTCATTCACTGGTCAAATGGTAAAAAGAAAAAAGTACCAGTAAACTCTTAAAATGATTAAAAGTTTAATTAAAAGCAACTTCCTAACAGTGAGGACAATTACCTTCAGAAGTTGTGGGTTTTTCATCACTGGAGTTTTTTATTAAGAAGAGACTGGACAGCCACTTGTCTGCAATGGTATAGAGTTTCCTGCTTGAGCAGGGGGCTGGACTAGAAGACCTCCAAGGTCCCTTCCAGCTCTATTCTATTCTATTATTTGTAAAAAGACTGGTGGGCAGTCAATTGCTCTCAGCCCACCCCACTCCACCGAGTTTTTCTTGTGGGGAAGACAGTAGGTGGAAGATGTGTTGGATATGTTCTCTGCCTTCAGTTATTTGTAAAAATAATAAAGGTGGGATATAAACAGTGGTGGGATTCAGCCAGCTTGCACCACTTTGGCAGAAACGGTAGCTAGTTTTTTGTTACCCAGGCCCAGAATGGACTTCCGGAAGCGGCATCCACACAGAGAACCGGTTGTTCCCATATTTGAATCCCACCACTGGATATAAATTAAAAGACGCTTGCTCCTGGGGAGGAAAGCTATGGCAAATCTAGACAGCATACTAAAAAGCAGAGACATCACCCTGCCAACAAAAGTACATATAGTCAAGGCCATGGTTTTCCCAGTTGCAATATATGGCTGTGAAAGCTGGACCATAAGAAAGGCTGAGCACCAAAGAATTGAGGCCTTTGAACTCTGGTGCTGGAGAAGACTCTTGCGAGTCCCCTGGACTGTGAGGCGATCAAACCAGTCAGTCCTAGAGGAGATCAACCCCGACTGCTCTTTAGAAGGCCAGATCCTGAAGCTGAAACTCAAGTACTTTGCCCACCTAATGAGAAGGAAAGACTCACTGGAGAAGAGCCTAATGCTGGGAAAGACTGAGGGCAATAGAAGAAGGGGACGACAGAGAATGAGGTGGCTGGATGGAGTCACTGAAGCAGTAGGCATGAGCTTAAATGGACTCCAGAAGATGGTAGAGGACAGGAAGGCCTGGAGGAACAATGTCCATGGGGTCGGGATGGGTTGGACACAACTTCGCAACTAACAACAACAACTGGATATAAATCAATGAATAAATGGCTAAATATTATGTCCTACTCAGGCAACAGAAAAATAGTATGTCACAGTCATCAACAATACTAAAATCCAACATATAAATCTGTATGATGGGGAAAACTTTAAAACTTTAAGGGGCTAAACCACTTGATTATTTATCCTTTTCCATTTTCTTTCAGTTTGTTTGTTTGGAAGATACAGCTGTGGACTTCTCTTTTCTTACCACCTCTTTATCTTAGAGCAGTCCTATAAATCAATAAACCTTACAAAAAATCCCTAGCAGCAGCCTTCCTCAATCCTTTCTGCTCATTGCCATGGCAGCAGACAAACTATGGGAGCCACATTCATCCTTAGTTTCCTCTCTCCCATTGTGTCTGAAGTGCCTTTAGAGAGCAGAAAGGGTCAAAAGAAGTCCTTTCCTCCATCATTTGAGTGACTACCTACTCAACTGTCTCTTTTTTTTTCCCATCACACCTTGCGCATTAAAACAAATAACCTCTCCCTGTCCAGAGTATTCTTCCATCTCTGATTCCATACTTGCTAAAGATGTCAGATTATTATAACATTGAGAAAAATAATAATAATAGGCGTAGAATTTTCATCTACATATAGTTCATATGAACTCTCTCGTTGTTCAGTAGCTAAGTTGTGTTCGATTCTTTGCAACCCCGTGGACCATACATGTCTCCTAAATTCATGTTCACTGTGTCAATGGCACTATTTAACCATCTCCTCCTCTGCTTTCTCCTTTTCTTTTTGACTTCCATCTTTCCCAACATCAGGAATTCTTTTTTTCATTTGGAGGCTAAAGTACTTGAGCTTCAGCATCTGTTCAAAGACCAGGGTTGTTTTCCTTTAAGAATGTTCAAAAGCGCCAAATTTTTGGCATCGGATAAAAAAATTGGTTGGAAGAAATACTATTACAAAAGACTGATTTAAAACCAGAAACCTTCTTATTAGGGATTATTAATGATAAACTCAGCAAAACATCTTTCTACTTACTATTGGATATTTTAACCGCAGCAAGATTGGCATACGCCCAAAAATGGAAAAGAAAAAAAAAACCCACTGAAGAAGAAATAATAAATAAAATCTTATCCTGCGCCAAAATGGACAGGTTAACTCTAGAGATTAAAAATAAAACTGAAACAGAGTATTATGAAATTTGGAAAAAATTGTACGATTGGTTAGAGATAAGGAGGATCGGTGAGATGATTATCGATTGATTAGTTGATATCGTAAGGACTTCTTATTAGCACTTATATTAGGACACAACTGAAAGATATGTAAATACAACGTTGACGACTGAAAGAGGCTTTACCAAAAAATTTACAGATGTTATATGTACAGTTTGTTCTACTCTGTCCTGTTATAGAATGTATTTTAAGTTTCTGTTTTTCTTTCTGTAACAGAAGGTAATACTAATAGCAGTGTTGTAGCTATCAGGGAAGTTGAATCATGTCCACTTCTGTTTTTAAATGTACATTTAATAAAATTTGAAAAACAAAAAAAAGAATGAACTCTCCTAGTGCCTGCATTTAGGAGTACTCTTGCGCCCAAAGGTGCTTTTACAAAAGGCAGCTGGACTTTATTTGTTTTTCCTTGAAGACATTTCACCGCTCATCCAAGAAGCTCCTTCAGTTCTTTAGTACAGTTCTTCAGAACTGAAGAAGATTCTCGGATGGGAAGCGAAACCTCTTCAAGGAAGACCAACGAAAGCACCAGTTGCCTTTTCAAAAAGCACCTTTGGGACAACCGTGGCCTGGATGACTGAGAATCTCTATAGACGAGAACTCTTGCATTTTTGACCGTAATCAGATTAGGAAAACGATCACAGCTACATTTGTTCTCTTTAACGTGGCTGTGAAATGGGCAGGTTGTTTATTCCCTATCAGGGTGTGGAGGTTTTTTTTTGGGGGGGGGGGTTGTTTCCAATTATTAGCTTTTCTTTTTTGCTTCTAGATGGCACACATCTGGATCTCAGCTTGATGCGAGTAAATTGTAATTGACATTTCCCGTAGCCCGAGGTTAGTTTAACATTAATTAACACAGAATATTAAGAGATTTCTTCTGTGTTTAATGGTTCTAAGGCTCTTTGTAAAGCCTAGCAAGTCCTAAGCCTACTTACAATTTCTCAGTGCTTGATTCACAATTGGCAGTTCAATATGTCTAGCTCAGGGGTGGGCAACCTTGGCTCTTTTACGACTCGTGGACTTCAACTCCCAGAATTCTTGAGTCAGCGTAGTTGACTCAGGAATTCTGGGAGTTGAAGTCCACGAGTCATAAAGAGCCAAGGTTGATCTACCTCTGGTCTAGCTAAAGGCATGGGAGTAATGCAGTGGTATAAAGTCCAGTGCTTTACTGATGTGCAGTGAACTAGTAATGCAGTGCTATTGAACTGGACATTTTCTCAGGATGTTTGCCAAATTGTACACGATCCTACAGTTTGTTAAGAGGTGAGGTATATGAAATACCAACGAAGGAGGATATTTGTAGCTCAGGGTTGAAATGAGGGGTCCTTGGTGCTCGCTGAGCTTGGTTGTTTTCTTGCAGACGTTTCATTACCCAACTACGCAACATCATCAGTGCTAGAAAGGAGAAGGGTTTGCAGGGAGGAGGAGGAGGAGGAGGAGGAGGAAGAAGAAGAAGAAGAAGAAAAAGAAGAAGAAGAAGAAGAAGAAGAAGAAGAAGAAGAAGAAGAAGAAGAAGAAGAAGAAGAAGAAGAAGAAGAAGA
>NW_015391037.1:70320-87349 GCF_001527695.2 Protobothrops mucrosquamatus
TTTTTTTTTTCAATGCCGACGGTGTTCAATGATGCTCCAACTGCTTTCGAATTGCACCCAAAGTGCTTATTACTATTGGTCCTATCTTTGCCTTCTTTTGCCACAGTCATTCTACCACTATTTGCAGATATTTGTATTTTGTGATTTTCTCCAGTTCTTTCTCTCCTCTTCTGCTGTTTCCAACTAGTGCCACAGCCAGTATCCAGATACTTTTGTCTTTCTTGTTGACAGGTGTCTATGGAGTCCATCTGCATTTAAAAGACAAGGGCCAGTCTTTTGAAGACAGCAAAATCCACATTTTGGACAGAGAGGACCACTGGTTTGAAAGAGGGGTCAAAGAGGCCATCTATGTCAAAACTTAACAGCCCTCTCTCAACAGATGGGGAGGGATATGACATCATCTATCTCCAGTCTACAACATAGTCCTTTCAGCAGTTCCAAGAAGGCTCCACACCACTCAGGTGACCCTGATGACACAGATAAGCCTTCAGGTGGCCTCAATGACTCTCTACAAGAATGCAAATGACCAGCTGTCTGCAAGGGGTATAAACCGTTCCACTCCCTACCATCCAGTCAGAGCTGAAGAAGCTTCTTGGATGAGAAGCAAAATGTCTTCCAAAACAAACAAATAAACAAACAAACAAACAAAGTCCAGTTGCCTTGTGAAAAGGCATCTTTGGTTTTCTTATTGACAATTGTTAAATCTGGGGTGTTATGTGGCAGGTATTTGTCTGTTTGAATTCTAAAGTCCCAGAGTATTTTAGCTTTTTCGTGTTCTATTACTTTGTCTATTTAATGGTCCCACCAATTCTTGCTTGCAGGAAAAGTGATATTTCTTGGAGATATTCCAAGGTTATTTTGTCATGCTGTTGTTTGTAGTCAGTCTTGCGCAGTCTTCTTGCAGCAGTTAATTATGTGGCCCTGTTTCTTCAACTTCTTTACAGAGGTGGCATTTGCTGTCTCCTAAATTCTGACTTTGTGTGCATTTGTTCTTAAGACTTGCCCATAGTACTGCAATAGTATTCCTTGGAGTAATGAAATCTGTGGCAAGACCGGACAATTCCGTTGGGATGCTGAAACCACCATAGTTCTTTCAGGAGAGAATTGGAAAGTTTGCTATATTTATACACAGCCAAATTTAACTTCAGCTGGGTTTTTTTTTAAAAGAGATTTAAGAGGATCCACTCCCGATTCCGCTTGAGACATCTTGCACAAAAGTAACATCATGTACATTACAAATTTTAGAAGTGTTTTTGGATGTTTGGACTTTAAAATTATTATTTTTTTGTTTGAAGACCTGCAGATTTTCATATCCTGTCATTACAATTAATTAGCTTGAGACTAGCATGATGTTTAGAGTTTTTCGTCTTTTTTTTTAAAAAAAGCATGGATTATGTATCTTATCAGGGGGAGCTTTGCATAATTTTTTTGCTTGACTTCCTTTGATAAGCTGGATGTCTACATTCAGCTTGTTCCCGAGGAGATTAGATATTTCTCTCCTCTCAGAAATTTGTATCTGGATAGCAAAAACACCATGAAACCCATCAGAGGGGAGCTGTGCATTTGGTATTCAACAATTGAATTCCAGTCAGCTGAAGTAATTAGTTCAATCTACTTAAAAATCAATGGTAACAGAAGCTCATTCTCTGTCATATTCTAGTCTTAATCGGATTTGTGATTTTAGATTTTAAGCACAGGAATGCTCATCTTCTTAATTGAACCAGCCATTCCTCAGCTTTATGCAAAAAAAAAAAAAAAAAGATAAAGACAACACAGTTCCATATCCTTCTCCAGCCTGTGCCCCCCTCCCTCCCCCCCTCCCACAGAGGACTTTCAACTAAAAACCCCAGAATTCAATTCCTGGATATCATGGCCAATGTGGCTAAGAGTTTGTTTGAAGACAGCTTGGGTAGCTCATGAAATACTAGGCACACCATTTTAAATTTTGGAAGAACATTATTAAATCTAACAATGAGGTCTCTCCGACCAGACAAAGTCCCTCTCTCTTTCCTCAACTATGTATTCATCAGTTTTAGATCAAGGTAGCCTTAACAGAATAACAGAGTTGGGAGGGACCTTGGAGGTCTTCTAGGCCAACCCCCTGCTCAGGCAGGAGACCCTACACCGTTTCAAACAAATGGCTGTCCAATCTCTTCTTAAAAGCCTCCAGTGATGGGGCACCCACAACCTCAGTTAACTTCACTGGTTAACTGATCTCACTGTTAGGAAGTTTCTCCTTAATGCTAGGTTGTTTCTCTCCTTGATTAGTTTCCCATCCATTGTTTCTTATCTTGCCTTCTGGTTTCTGGTTTCTTATCTTGCCTTCTGCTTTGGAAAATAAGTTAACCCCTTCNTGGTGGCTCAATGGGTAGAATACAGTATTGTAAGCTGACTCTGTCCACTGCCAAGAGTTCGATCCTGACCGGCTGAAGGTTGAATCAGCCTTCCATCCTTCCGAGGTCAGTAAAATGAGAATCCAGATTGTTGAGGGCCATATGCTGACTCTGTAAGCCACTCAGACAGGGCTGCAAAGCACTATGAAGCGGTATATAAGTCTAAGTGCTTTTGCTACACCAATGAAATGCAAGCTACGTCGTGACATTGCAAACACATACAAAAGGGCAGGGCTATTGCCACAGATTATTTTCATCATGTTGCAGACACAAATGCAGGAAGCATCTTCAAAACACAACCCACTTTTGCAGCCCGGATAGTTTTATTTAGTCAAGCTCTATGTTGCTTAGAGCAGAGGTCCCCAACCTTTTGGGCACCAGGGACCGGTTCCGTGGAGAGAGGTTTTTCCATGGACCAGAGGGTGCGTGGTTTTGTGTGTTGCCTGCATCTTGTGGATGGGGCTTTGCTTGTTTGTGCAGACCGGTTGCTGGCATGCCATGTCCCGGTACCGGTCCATGGCCCAGGGGTTGGGGACCCTTGGCTTAGAGCATTCCAAGTAAACACCAACAGTTTCCATAAATTGGGGTACCTTGCTCAATAGTGGTAACTGTGAGAGGGATCTCGGAGTCCTAGTAGACAATCACTTAAATATGAGCCAGCCGTGTGCTGCAGCTGCCAAAAAAGCCAACACAGTGCTAGGCTGCATTAACAGAGGGATAGAATCAAGATCACGTGAAGTGTTAATACCACTTTACAAGGCATTGGTAAGGCCACACTTGGAATACTGCATCCAGTTTTGGTCACCACGATGTAAAAAAGATGTTGAGACTCTAGAAAGAGTACAGAGAAGAGCAACAAAGATGATTAGGGGACTGGAGGCTAAAACATAAGGAACAGTTGCTGGAATTGGGTATGTCTAGTTTAATGAAGAGAAGGACGAGGGGGGACATGATAGCAGTCTTCCAATATCTCAGGGGCTGCCATAAAGAAGAGGGAGTCAAGCTATTTTCCAAAGCACCTGAGGGCAGGACTAGAAGCAACGGATGGAAACTAATCAAGGAAAGAAGCAACCTAGAACTAAGGAGAAACTTCCTGACAGTTAGAACAATTAACCGGTGGAACAACCTGCCTCCAGAAGCTGTGAATGCTCCAACACTGGAAGTTTTTAAGAAGAGACTGGACAGCCATTTGTCCGAAATGGTATAGGGTTACCTGCCTGAGCAAGGGGTTGGACTTGATGACCTCCAAGGTCCTTTCCAACTTTATTATTATTATTATTATTATTATTATTATTATTATTATTATTATTATTATTATTATTATTATTATTATTGTTGTTATTGTTGTTGTTGTTGTTGTTGTTGTTGTTGTTACTACTACTACTACTACTACTTCTGGTAATTAATTGTCCCCTGATTATTATTATTTTTTTTTAATGATATGACTCCATGATTTTACATTGCTAACTTTCTACTTGACCCATTTTGCTTCAGTTCCAATTTATACTTGGATCCTCTCTCTCTTTTTTTTTCTTTTTAAGTGTAGCTTCATGTAGAGTAGTCAAGATGAAAATGGGCCAGGAAGAAAGCAAAGTGCTGCCTTCAAAGTCCTTAATGCAATCTGACAGACTCAGGAGTGCTTGCTGAGGCTGCAGTAGCCTTAATTGTACAAAAGCGTTCCTCGCCACAGCCAACGCCTGGAAATCTGGTGACAATTTTGAATTGACTTGGAAAACACAGCAGTATCTAAAGCAGGCTTAATCTCATTAGTTTTTTTTTCTGCAAGACACCAGTCTCTGATCACAGGTTTATTTAAACTGAAGAGCCCAGGAACAGAGAGGTGTAAGAGCAGCTAGGCATAGAATCATGAATGTCAGATTAAAAGGATTTAGGATATTCTCTCTTTTAATCTCCACCTTTTGGGGGTGGTTATTAAGACATAGCATGTTCCATGGGGAAAGTCACATAGCTGACAATTACTTCAAGTGCACATGCTAAATTTTGGCTGCATTTATTCTTAGAGTAATGGGGCAGGTAAAAAAAAAAAACACCTCATTAGATTAAATTCACGAGAGAACAGAAGTAGTTTATACTTCTCATTGAATCAAACTCTTCGGCTCTATTTTATTTCTCAGAGTAATGGGCTAGCTAAATAAAAGTCCCAAGACTAAATTCATGGGAGAAGAGAGGGGTAGTTTATACCTTTCGTTGAATCAAAACTTGACAATTAGAATCATGAGCACTCCAAGTAATTAAACTAATGAAATATTACAGCTAGTACCACATAGTGGTTAATAAATTCCAGGGCTTAAATTATAAGTTAATTCCTTACCAGTTAAAAGAATAATGATCTTATATTAGGGCCCAGCTGGGAAGAATAGAGTCATAGATGGCCTATATCAGTGATGGCGAACCTTTAAGAGACTGAGTGCCCTGGGGGGGTTTAGGGTAGGTGGGTTTGGGGATTTATATTGTAACTTTTATAAAACTTTTCAATAAAAAAAAAGAGACTGAGTGCCCAAACTGCAACCCAAAACCCACTTATGCATCGTCGAGTGCCGAGTGGGTGTGGCCCATTGGCTGGGTGTGGCCCATTGGCTGGGCGTGGCTGTGGTGGTAACGGCAGACTGGGTGGGACTAAAAAGTTCAATCAATCAATTCCAATTTTACAAGATCTTTTTTTTCCCGCGAGAAGTTGAAATTGACTGATTGAACCTTTTTTTTTTTTTTTTTTGCACACGGCAACGGAGGCCTAAAGCGAAAAGGTTTTATAAAACCCAGCTGAAGACCTAGGACTGGGGCGACAGCGCACGTGCCCAGTTCTACAACTGTTAGAGTTAAAAGTACAGATTGGGTGAGACCTGGCTCAAAAACAGCAACTGTGAGAGGGACCTTGGAATCCTAGTGGACGATCACTTGACTAATACAATCCTGGGTTGTATGAACAGAGGCACAGAATAAAGATCACATGAAGTATTAGTACTGCTTTATAAAACCCTAGTAAGACCACATCTGGAATACTGCAGCCAACTATGGCCAACATACTACCAAAAAGATGTTGAGACCTTGGAAAAAGTTCAGAGAAAAGCAACTAAAATGATCAAAGGCCTGGAGGCTAAAACATATGAAGAACGGCTGCAGGACTTGGGTTTGGCTAGTCTAAAAAAAAGAAGAAACAGGGGCGGCATGATAGCAGTGTTCCAGTATTTGAGGGGCTGCCACAAAGAAGAGGGGGTCCCATTATTCTCCAAAGCACCAGAGGGCAGGACAAGAAACAATGGTTGGAAACGGACCAAAGAGAGAAGCAACCTGGAATTAATTTTCCTCCTAACAGTGAAGACAATTAACCAGTGGAACAGCTTGCCTCCAGAAATCATGGGCGCTCCATCACTGGAGATTTTTAAGAAGACACTAGACAGTCATTTGTCTGAAATGGTATAGGTTCTCCTGCTCGAGCAGGGGGTTGGACTAGAAGACCTCCAAGGTCCCTTCCAACTCTATTCTATTCTAATTTCAGTGAATCCTGTTACTCCAAAGGATCATCAGAAAAACAGACTCTCAAATAGGGAGCAGGGATTTCAGACAGGTTAGTCTGGGTTTGTTCATTCACTATCATTGAACACATATGATTAATCCAAGCAAGGTGATGTCCTATCTAAGTATCCATACTTCAATATTTCTTTTTTTAAAAAAACACAAACACATATATCTTTCCAGTTGCATTATGTTTTATCTTATTACTATCTTGCTTCTAGTCTGGATTATAATGCAATAATCTCAATCAATTCCTCATAGGACTATAGCAAGTATTAGGTACATTACAAATAAGGATAGTTCTCAGTTGTTATAGTGCCTTATCATATTTTTATGTAGTTATCTATACTTTTCTCGCAAAACCCAAAGATGGCACATAGACAATAGATATTTTTTTTAATATATTTTATTAATTTTTTAACATTATCACCTTAATATTTGGTAAACAGCATGTTGTCTGGGTTTATATTTAAAAACAATCAATAACAATTATAATTCCATATTCCACATAGTAGCTTCCCTTGATTTTCTCTTCTTCCAATAATATTCTCTTTTATCAATCTTAAATTAGTACATTTCTTAGTATTTTGATAGATAAAAATTGAATATAAACATTTTTTCTATTATTTCTACAAGTAACAACCACATCAATATAAATCTTCTTTTCTAATTAATCATCTTAATTACCTTGTCATAAATCCTGTTTTCAAAGTTCTTATTTAGATTTGTTTTCTCCTCAATGTTCAAAACATTTATCAGTTAAGTTTTTCTCAGAGTTAATTACATTTAAGTATTTAAATCTTTTTCCTCATACAAGCCATGCCAACAATTTTACATTTTTCATATCTTAAAACAAAAACAAAAAAGAGAAAAAGGAAAAAAAGAAGGAAATAGTATACTACTTGAGAAACATGTCCCTCTTAAGCTAAAATACATTTATATCCAAAATTTTTCTATTCTTTTAACCATATTCAAACAAATGTTTAATATTTAAATATTCCATCTAATAAATCCAATCATCTAATCTTTTAAATCTATTCAAAATATTCTTATCAATTGAAATTTCTCAAAATTAATTACATTTAATTATCTGAAACATTTCCCTCATATAAACCATCCCAACATTTTTATATTTCTCATATCATAAAAAAAATATTATGTTACTTGAGGGGCCCATCACTCTTAAACTAATATTCATTTATATCCAGAATTTTTTTCAATTTTTTTTAACCATATTCAAACAGGTGTTTAATCTTTATATATTCCATCTGATAAATCCCATCATCTAATTTCTTAATTCTAACTTTAGCCTCTTTTTTTTGCTAAACATCTTTCCTAATCAGTATGCTTCACTAGACCAGAAGGTCTTCCTATAGTCTTGTAGATGTTGTTGTAGGTACAAGAGACAGGTCAAGTAAGATGTTTTTGTAGGAATGTTTCACCTCTTCATATTCATTGAAAATCTTTTTCTTTCTTTCTCTCTTAATTTCTCTTATCATTTTTTGTCTCTCAAGTTCTTGTAGTTCTCCTGACCGCTCTATAATCCATTTTGTTGATTCTCTTTTCTTGTCCTCAGACTTATTTTGCAATCTTGAAAAGATTATCTTTTCCATGTTCGGTATTTCCTGCAAGTTTTTATCTGCCTGGGTTAAGTCATAATTCCTTCCATTGTTGGGTTCCATCTTTAAATCTCTTTCCTCTGGTTTATGTTCAGTTGTCTGCTTTATTTGATCACTCTCTTTTTTATTTTCTGAGAGTTTTTTTGTTATGAGGTTAAATTGAAGATGTGTTCATTTATATTTTCAAAATTGTTTTAAAGTTTCCTCATGGTTTGAAGTCATTGTTATTTATATTAGTTGCAACATAGCATACATCTCCTCCTGGAAAGTATTTTTTTTAATATGTTCTTTCTCCAGATCTCTGATGTTCCATGATAGCCAAAAATCAAAGTTTCCCTTTCTCTGCAAACAGCTTTAGAGTCACAGTTCAATAAGTATTTATAATCCAGGAAGATCAGGATTTTTTCCTAAGGTTTATAGTTCTCACTTTGTAGATAGCCCAAAATATTTTCTTTTCTTTGTTACAGCTGTTCTCTGTTTAGTTAAAACATCGAAGGTCACAAAAACATGTTATCTTTTTCTGGGCTTTCTGCCAATTCCCATATCAGAGCAACTACAATTGTATATTTTCATCCACCACCAGATGTCAACACCAGTTCATTTTTCATTTTTCAAAACAAGCAATTACTTTCTTCTGTTTTCATCAATAATCTTTTGAAAAGAAAATCTTAACTAATTCCACCAATTTCAAACTTATCCAATTTCAAACTTATCTTATATTCATTTCATTTCAATGTATTGCTGTCCCTCATAAAAGTTTAATTCGCTGATTCCATCTGTGGGAGGGTGGAGCAAAAGTCCACTTCCTTCTCATTTTCGGAGGATTTTTTACTTCTTGGGCTTTTTTCCAGGAAATCAATTATCAAGTAGAAGAGAGAGAATCTATATTCCTACCAAGTTCCAAACACATTGTTTATGATCAGGCTTAAATTAGTACTTTTGGGCTTCATCTGCTTGTAGCTTGGGCTAGACTCTGGAGTGAAGCTAGCCTTTCTTCTGCTGGTTTCTGGAAGGCTTTCGCCAGATGACCGGATCAACCACTGTCTCTCCACAGTCGGCGGGGCACCCCTCCTTTTTTGTCGCCTCTCCGGGGCGAATTTAGGCCCATTTAGAGTCCCCAAATAGAAAAAAATCGGCCTTAGGTTGCGGAGCCCTGCAATCCCTCGGCTGCTGTGCTAATGCGCAAAACCGGAAGCTGACAATAGATTGCATTTTATAGGCTTTTCTTTAGTTGTATACTTTACATTTTGTACTTCTAAGCTGCAGATTCTGTATCTTATTAATACAATTTTTATTTTTTTCTGTATTGGTTTACAGCCAAAATAAAAACAAAGAAGTTTCCAAATAGGGGCATTTAATGTAAATTTTGCAGAGCAAGAGGCAGCATTTAGAGAAACTTTGCATTTTTAAACAGCTAAGCAGAAAGCTTAAAATTTAAAACCATGCAATTGTGTGTGTCAACACTTCAAAAATCATTCAGAGGGGTTCTGTGTGAACCTGCAAAAAAATAAAAAATGCAGCAGCCTCATAGAGTTGACTCATCAAACTTAATGTAACGAATGCTTAAAGCTGCCATCTCTCTTTTTTTCTGAAATAGCAAGAAAGTCAGATTTATATTGTTGCCAAGGAAACCTTTTTTTATTTATTCCTTTATTGCTTTTTAAAATGAAAAGAAAAAAAACCAAAATACAAAGATAAAAAATACGTGGATTGTTAAAAAAAATAACAATAAAGGCACATAGATAGTACTTTTAAAAAGGTGAAAAAATGCAACAAAGGAAAAAGAAAAAATGTACCATTTTAGCAGTAAATATTTATAACTCTATATAATTATCTAGTGCAAAAAGTATTCAAATGCATATATGCTTCTAAACTATTTATATAACTATCATTTGTTGAGACTCTAGAAAGAGTATAGAGAAGAGCAACAAAGATGATTAGGGGACTGGAGGCTAAAACATATAAGGAACGGTTACTGGAATTGGGTATGTCTAGTTTAATGAAGAGAAGGACGAGGGGGGACATGATAGCAGTGTTCCAGTATCTCAGGGGTTGCCACAAAGAAGAGGGAGTCAAGCTATTTTCCAAAGCACCTGAAGGCAGGACAAGAAGCAACGGATGGAAACTGATCAAGGAGAGAAGCAACCTAGAACTAAGGAGAAACTTCTTGACAGTTAGAACAATTAACCAGTGGAACAATCTGCCTCCAGAAGCGGTGAATGCTCCAACACTGGAAGTTTTTAAGAAGAGACTGGACAGCCATTTGTCCGAAATGGTGTAGGGTTTCCTGCCTGAGCAGGGGGTTGGACTCGATGATCTCCAAGGTCCCTTCCAACTTTATTTAATTATTATTATTATTATTATTATTATTATTATTATTATTATTATTAAACCTACTGTTTATTTCTTTGCTTATTAGATTTTTTATCCCATCTTTGTTACTTTATAAGTAACTCAAGGTGGCAAACATACCTACTACTCTTTCCTCCTCCTCCTATTTTCCCCACAACAATCCTTATGAGATGGGTTAGGCTGAGAAAAAGAGAGAAAGAGAGGAACTGGCCAAAATCACTCACCCAGCAGGTGACTTAGAATTCACCCAGGACTAGAAATCATAGACTCTTGGTTTCTAGGCCAGCCCTTAACCACTAGATTAAACTAACTCCTTTTATTTTGTATAAATGAGTCCCATATTTCATTATATTTCTCAGTACAATGTCTGCATCTTTAGGCAGTCCACCTATGAGAAAATGTTGTCAAGGAAACTTAAGGGATGTGTCCATATATACTGGTCACTTGTCTGTGAAATAGGCAGGCCTGTACATATGATGAAAGGAGCAATGTCAATCTTCAAACGAATTTGGCTGCAGCCATCTTCACTTCGTTTTCAGTTGCCACAGTAATGGGGAGGGAGGAGATGTATTCTCTTAGTTTAGACGTAACAATAACTTGTTCTGTGGGAACCAAGGTCAAGTTACCAAAGTTTTGGCGGGCTGAAGCTTCCGTTAGAAAGCCTGCCAAAGTAGTTAATTGGGGACTGTGATTTATGACATATTGCAGGGGTGGGGAGTTCAACTTGTTAATTTATAGCCTTGGGGGGGACTTTCAGTCTTGGTTTCACCTTTGTTCGTGCCAACACTATGTAGCCATTAAATGTGTTCTTTGAGGGAAGCAAATGCCTCAGAGTTCTTATTTCTACTGGTATCATCTATCGGAACCATGACAAGCAAATAATAAATAATAATATCACCAGATGTCAAGTCTGTCTCCAAGGTGGCCAGTAACGTGATGATGACAATGTCATTTCTACATTTTGGTCTAGATATTGAGAAGCTGAATTAGCTGCTACCGCAGAATTTTATTTGAACTAAATTAGAGCTGTACTAAATTTTGAGAAGATTAGAGTAAGGGGGTTAATCAACACAGATGATTTTGATGGGGAAGGCATTTTTGTTCTTCCAAAGAGTTGATTGAAATGTGCATATCTGGGTCAATTTAGAAAAAAAATTTCTCCCCCTCCTTTGCCCCTTTTCATTTCTTCTCAATTCTCGATAGTAAAAAAGAGATTGATGGTACACATTTAAGGACAAACAACATTCTTCAGTTTAGTTTCTCTGATCATGCAACAACAGTTGAAAAAAACAGAATTCAGATAATCTAAGCTGCAGTTTTCTGTACATTCTGACTACAAAGCACAGTAATGTGTCGTGTCCCCCCCCCCCAAATTGTCACAGATTTCAGTAGAATGCAGAATTGCTACCAACAGATCAGGGACAAAACATACACAAACAGAGAGAGACTATATGCAAGACACTACTTTTCACCCCAAAATGTAGGGCTTTTTATTTTAATTTTCAACTTTAATTTTCAACAAGGATAAGAATAGCAGTGGCTGAGAGTGACCTTAAGTGAGGAGTGGAAATGAGAGAAGGAAGGAGAAGGGAAAATGTGGTGTGGGCAGGCCAGTGGGACATGGTAGCTGTTAAGTAGCAGCAACCACAGATGCTAGCCTTGTCCTTCTCATCACCCTCCAGAGAATGGGAGGGGAGGGGAAGAGAATGGAGGGGAGGGGAGGAGAAGGGAGAGGAGGGGAGGAAAAGGAGAAGAGAAGAGAAGAGAAGGGAAGGGAAGGGAAGGGAAGGGAAGAGAAGAGAAGAGAAGAGAAGAGAAGAGAAGAGAAGAGAAGAGAAGAGAAGAGAAGAGAAGAGAAGAGAAGAGAAGAGAAAAGAAACAGAAATGGAAACAGAATACCAGAGCTGGAAGAGACCTTGGAGATCTTCTTGTCCAACCCCCTGAACCTGATCAAGCAAGAAATCTTATACCAGAGGTCCCCAACCTTTTGGGCACCAGGGACAGAGGTTTGGGTTCCGTGGAGAGAGGTTTTTCTGTGGACCAGAGGGGGTGTGGTTTTGAGTGCTGCCTGCATCCCAAGGATGGGACTTTGCTTGTTTGTGTGGACCAGTTGCTGGCATGCTGAGGCCCAGTACCGGTCCACGGACTGGGGGTTGGGGACTCCTGTCTTATACCATTTCAGACAAATGGTTGTCCAATCTCTTCTTAAAAACCACCAGTGATGGAGCACCCACAACTCCTGGAGCCAGGTCGTTCCACTGATTAAGTGTTCTCACCATCAGGAACTTCATCTTTAGTTCTAGGTTGGTTCTCTCCTTTATTATTTTCCATCCATTGCTTTTTTTTATTTTTTTCAATGAAACAATGATTTTGTTTCACTTCAAACCTGGATGACAACGTGTTGTTTTGAACCGTCATTGACCCAGAATCATTCAGCAGAACTGTCCAAATATGATGGTCTATTCTGGGCCTGAAAAAAAAGCACTTTTCTTACAGTTTATGCGTATCCCTAATTAGTAGGATTTCCGTTCCTTTCTGTTTTCACCACAATAAGAAGACTGTATTGACTTCCAATTCTGCACTTGAGCTCTTTTTCTCATTGTGTCAGTACACACTGCCACAAGATGATCCCACAAGGTGGGAAAAGATGTGAGCCCAAATCCCTTCCCAGGAAAGTGCACGTGTCATTTAATGGTGAAACGTTAACATATTTGTGTTTGCTTGCAATTACATTGCCCTGTCAGTGGAGAAAATACTACTGGCAGAGGGTTATCGTAAAATTGACTCAGCTTGAAGCCCTTAGTTACAACACCATGTGATCAAGTATGGTTTCATTAACAGAGGAGTTCTGGCACTATGCTTTCAAATGAAAAACAACAACAACAACATTTTTATGTTCATGCTGGGCCATGATAAACAAGCCAAGATGCACACTGGAGATAATGGGAATGTTTGGGTAGATTCTGCAGTTCCTGCACCCATCACAAAAAAGCAGCTGAACACATGGCTTGAAAAGGTAGATAAGACACCAGCAAGCAAATGGAGATGTTTGTTAGAAAAAAAGGAAAAAAAGTGATAAAGTACAGGTAGTCCTCGATTTACAACAGTTCACTTAGTGACTACTCAAAGTTACAATGGCACTGAAAAAAGTGCCCACCAAGCCACAGCCGAGCAAGACACCTGCCTGCCCGCCCGGCGGCGCTCTTCCTCCTGTCCGAGGTTTCCATTGTTGTGAGCATTTCTGTTAAGGATTGGCAGTGGGGGTGGGGTGGGGGGTGTTTGGTTTTTATTCCCCCCCTCCGTCTGCTGGGTGGTTGCAGCAGGTTTTGGTTGCTTCACATGACCCTGGGACACTGTGACCATCATAAATATGAATCAGTTGCCAAGCATCTGAATGTAAATCACAAGACCCTGGAGATGCTGCAACATTCCAGCTGATCGGCGCTTCTTCTGGGCTCAGTGGAAGCGCCAGGATCAGTGCTGAGCTCCAGTTGGAGCCTGGTGCTGATCCTGGTGCTTCCACTGAGCCCTGACAGCCCTGCAGCTCCAGCCATCTCTCACTCAGGCTTGTGCGGTGCTGCCACCGGTTCAGCTCATTCCCCTCCCCTGCTACCACTTTTCTAGGACTGTCACGTACCACCTGCCAGGTGCCAATGTACCATAGGTGGTACCCATACCACTGGTTGAAAAGCCCTGTGTTAGAGGCACCCCAAAAAAGATTACCTCCAATGCAAGTTAAAAAATATATATTCATTTTTTCCTTCTTTTTTATCAATCTCAGAATCTTGCCTAGAAGAATAAGCATGTCACTGAGAATAATGCATAATTAACAATCAAATAGATTGCCCCAAAATGTTTCAAATCTTTCAAAATTGTGTTGTGGGCGGAGGATGGGGCAGTGGCAGTGGTGAATTAGTTCTTATATTTAATTAATTTTATTTCAAGGTTATGATAAAGGAGAACGTGTGTAGCTCATGGTTGAAATAGGACATCCTTGGTGCTCTTTGAGCTTGGTTGTTTTCTTGCAGATGTTTCATTATCCAAACTAGTTTGAGTAATGAAACATCTGCAAGAAAACAACCAAGCTCAGAGGGCACCAAGGATATTTCAAAGCTGCCTGACTTCTTCATAGTTCTGGGTAGCTTGAAAATAAAATAATCCAAAGATACAGCAGCTGAACTAAAAGGCTAGCGATTAAATACAAAACAAAACAAAAGCCCTGGAGAATAACCATGTTTGTAATGGTTTTTAAGGTGGGAGCTGTATGGATCTCTTGGGAGATATCATTCCAGAAGGCAAGAGTCACAACAAAGCTGGGATCCTAAAAAATGACACTGCCACAACCTGGAGCAGAGCTGTTCTGCCTGAATTCATCTAGTGAAAGTAATATTTGGAGACAAGCTATCCCTGAAGGACCAATAGGCCATGAAGGTGTTATAGATAATAACCAATGCCTCATATCATCTATGGAGATTCTCGGTCATCCAGGTCATGGTTATCCCAAAGGTGTTTTTTTCAGGAGACAAATGGACTTTCTTGTTTTTCTTTGAAGACACTTTGCTTCTCATCCATGAAGCTTCTTCAACTCTGACTGGATGGTGGGGAATAGAAAGATTTATACTCCTTGCAGACAGCTGGTCATTTGCGTTCTTTTAGGGAGTTGCAGACTACAGAAACCATTTGCGCTTTTGTTTGAGATGCAGACCACACAGACACCTCCCAAACAGCATGCATCTGTCTTCAACAGTGAAGGAACACATCCTGCAGCCAAGAAGGCTCCACACCCATTTGCACTACTCAGGTGACCCTGAGGACACAGATAAACCTCCAAGTGGCCTCAACGACTCTCTAAAAGAAGGCAAATGACCAGCTGTCTGCAAGGAGTATAAATCCTTCCACTCCGCACCATCCAGTCAGAGCTGAAGAAGCTTCTTGGATGAGAAGTGAAACATCTTCAAAGAAAAACAAGAAAGTCCAGTTGCCTCATAAAAAAGCACCCTTGGGACAATGCTTCAAATTGTACCCAGAAGCCATCCAGTAAAATGCAGAAAATCTCCTTTCTAAATATATGTTGTATGATATACACCGAACAGGTGCCGTCTTGCTTTCTTTTTACTGCAGATACCTCTGTGTTGAACAAGGTAGTGAATATCTTATTCAGTGTACTGACTATTATTAGAAGGCTAACATTTACACACACACACACACATGCCAGATTTTCAATATTCTGGTGTATTGATCTCCCCAAGGAGATTACGGGAACCATCCCATCCTAATAATAAATATTAACAAGCATCATCTCTTATCATCAAGCATGACTGCAATCTAGGGAATTAAAAACAACTGACAGTGAGAGATTCAGGAAAAGACATAAACCCCAGACTAGTTGGAAGGACACTAAGAGGATCAGTGACATTTACTACAACTGTACACGTAGCATTTCTTTCACCACTAAACTGTTTTAGGGCAAAAATTTACGTTGGTCTTTTCAATCCCATTGACATCAACAGAGATAAGACCTGGTTGTCAAGAGTACCTTGAATGAGGTCAAAAAAACCAGCACATTTTTCCTCCATGCTGGGAAAAGAATAATTAAAAAAAAAACTTTATTGCTGAGAAGCTGAAAGAACTTCAGCTTCTTCTAAATATAGTCAGTTAATTAAGCCACAAGATGGGCATACAATATATGACCAGCTGCCTACAATCTTCTTTCAAAGACTTTCCTCTTTTCAAATGAAGTTCAGTTCCTGGTCTGATAACTAAAAGCATTTATCCCTTGAAGGCTTTTAAGGGCCTCTCTTTTTTTCTCTCTCGTTTGGACACAAAAGGCCGAAGCCAGAAATAACTTCACAAGAGGCATAAGACAGCTAAAAGCTTTGTTGCCCTTTCTTACGAGTGTAGGGTCCCAGAATGTTAACTGCCTAGCTACGTTTTTACAAGAAATGTTTATCACCGAGAGGCCTACGACTACAGCGATGTATGTTCGCATCAGGAATGGCTGACAGACAAAGAAATCAAGTGTTATTCATTTTGGGTTTCTGCATTGGTTCACAAGAAATGGATATTTATGGGATCTGATGGGGAAAAACTCTGGCGAGTGGAATTCATACACATTCATCGCTCGGAAACAAGGGATGGCTCTCCAAGGATCTCTCTCAGAGAACAGATGAAGCACAATACACTTTTTTTTTCTCCCCAGCGCACCCCTTTTTATATTTAAATCCACAGACCATAAATTGAAAGAAGACAGAAGACACCCTAGGACATATCAATACATGGCAATCTAACCCATTCGAGGAAATGTCGTACGGAGAAAGGAGACCGAGCATAGCGAAATCAGTAAGACGCATTCCTGTCTTTTCCTATCCTTGCGGAAAGGATAAAGCAATCACCTTTTTAAAAAATAAATAAATAAATAAATAAATGCTGAACTAAAATATTCTCTTCACCCCAAATTCACACTGCTTCCTTGAGTGACGTGAAGAAGATGGTAGCAGACATTGCAACAAAGGAGTCCCAAAGGAGTAATACAAATAAGTAGACTTACCTAGCAAGAGTATTTGAATATTTCTTTTCCTCTCTCCCACCCATCATTTAATTTTAAAAAAACCCTATTATTAAAATTGAAGAAAGACTAATTGCAGCCAGCCTGCCTTCCACAGAAGACCTGTATGTTGTGAGGGTCAGAAGGAGGGCTGAGAAGATATCTACAGATCCCTCACATCCTGGACACAAACTTCTCCTGGGTATGTCTACTTTAATGAAGACAAAGACGAGGGGAGACATGATAGCCGTCTTCCAATCTCTCAGGGGCTGCCACAAAGAAGAGGGAGTCAAGCTATTCTCCAAAGCACCTGAAGGCAGGACAAAAAGTAATGGATGGAAACTAACCAAAGAGAGAAGCAACCTAGAACTAAGGAGAAATTTCCAGACAGTTAGAACAATTAATCAGTGGAACAACCTGCCTCTAGAAGTCATGAATGCTCCAACAGTGGAAGTTTTTAAGAAGAGACTGGACAGCCATTTGTCCGAAATGGTATAGGGTTTCCCGCCTGAGCAGGGGGTTGGACTAGATGACCTCCAAGGTCCTTTCCAACTTTACTACTACTACTACTACTACTACTACTACTA